>NC_080718.1:4517985-4672985 GCF_019097595.1 Hemibagrus wyckioides | reverse complement strand
GAGAGAGAGAGCGAAAGAGAGAGTGAAAAAGAGACATACAAACAGACATATGTACAGACACTGCACTCATTTTTTTTCATACTTGTTCTCTTCTGATGGTTGAGAGGGAGAGAGAGTGTGTGTGTGAGAGAGAGAGACATAGGAAGAGAGAGTGAGAGAGAGAGAGAGAGACATAGGAAGAAAGACAGAGACAGAGACAGGGACAGAGAGAGAGAGAGAGAGAGAGAGAGAGAGAGAGAGAGAATGAGACATAGGAAGAGAGAGTGACAGAGACAGAAAGAGGGACAGAAAGAGATTGAGACAGAGAGAAAGAGAGAGAGACGCAGAGAGACTGAAACAAACAGACGGAGAGAAATAGAGAGATCATTTGAGCTGCAAACATTTGAAATATTTTCTTACTCTTTCAGTCTTGCTGGGTGATGGAAGGGACAGAGACGGAGAGAAAGATGGATAGAAACATATTCTCTCTCTCTCTCTCTCTCTCTCTCTCTCGCTCCACTTCAGCAGACCTATGACACATCAAACTAACACCTTTCCCCTCAGCCTCACATGGGTGGGGGGCGAAAACTTGATCAGGAGATTTATCTATGCCGATCTGAGACGCAGCTCTTCTTTCCAAGCCTTATCTTCTGCTTTGCTGGTGCTGCAAGTTACCATGAAACACACACACACACACAGGTGCGTTCTGAGCGAATACGTCCCTTCCTCGTGTAGCGTCACGGTTGTTCCTAATAATTCCATACGGAAAATTTGTTATTAATTTCTTTTCCTAGTCTGAAATATTCCAAATAAAATCAGAATCATGTTCCATGAAGTAAAATATTAATAATTATCCACACCTGACGTCAGAAGAGCCACAGACTCGTGACTCGCCGCAGTCCCTAAAAGAATTAACAGGAATTACTGCGCTTTTTTTCTTCTTTTAGTCGTTATTTCATTCGTATTTGCGCGGGAAACTCGATCATCTTTTGTAATCAGACGTTGCGAATCCGTCTGCGCTAGTAATTGGCCGCACTGATGAATTGCGGACGGATGCGCAGTCTGCTCGTAATTTATCATCTGAAATTAGCGAGTCCTTCGGGAGATGTAAACACGGCTACCTGTGTGACACGTCACGTGTCGCGTCGCGCCAGGCCCCCGGTGTTTATCACGTGTGTGAGGTGACGTGTGAAGCAAAAAAAAAAAACCTGGATTGAGGTGTGATTTGTATGCTAGCACATCGGGTCAGGGTGTTCACTGAGGTGTCTTGCTTTAAAAAAAATGTAAACGCAGGGATATTTTAGCCAGAACGTGTGCTGACCGTCACTCGGTGACAGTTTGCTAATTTCTCAGCTTGCAGCTCTTCTCAGATTCTCTTGCGTAACTCGTGGTGTTAATATAGTATCGGTTGTTGGTGTGTGTGTGTGTTATTTTTCCCTAGTGCTTGAGCCCAAAAACGTGTGGTGCAGCACGGCAGCGTAGAGCGTTAAGCTCAAAAGCAGTGACAGGAAGCCGAGGAGTGTGAAGTGGCAGCCAGAAAGGTGTTTGTCTAGATCTTAATGATTAGCATAGCGCAAGCCGAAGCTGTCACGTGTAGTGCCGAGGACTCTGTGTCGATGTACCCCAGAAGTCTCAGCTACAAAGGTACGAGTGCGGGCGCCAACGGTGTGGGGGTGATAGAGGAGGTCGAAGGTGTCCGGAGCGGCTGTGGTTTATCTGAGATCTGTGTTGCTTCATGTTTAACTCCACCCCCTCACCCTCTCTCATATCATAGCGCCCTGCTTTTCCTCGCACTCTGCCTCACAAGTGGCGCATTGTGTATTAATAACAGCACCGTGCGCTCGGGTCTCGGCCCCACATATGGATGTTTATCAGGAGTTGGCCCCGAGCAGGATGGAACATGCCGCAGAGCGCTGCTGTGTGTGTGGCCGGCGTGATGATTAAGTGGAGAGTCTCTTTTATTCTCTCCGACTTTAGAGACACTGTCATGGGACGCGACTGTAAAACCGGCTTTGCCTTTCATTTCCTTCATTTTTTTTTAACAAGCTGACGAATGACTAAAAGCTGCCCTGAATCATCCAAAAATAAAGAAAACATTTTTTTTGATGATGTCTCGGGTTTCACGTAACGTGGGTTTTATTGATGCTCTGGCATGATTTGCCAAAAAATAAAATAAATAAATAAATAAAAATCAGGGGTGAGAAACTAGCGCGCTTATCTCCAAACGTTTTAAATCTGCTCCGAATCCAAAATGGCGCGTTCCGTACATGGTTTAAATGCCTTCTTGCTGCACGGCATCGCGAGATATCAAGCGCGCTCTGGAGATTCCACACTGCAGAAGCGGGACGCAAGTGTATATACTTTATTAGGACGAATCCAACAAGCGGGTCAGAAAACAGAGAGGTGACATTAAACAAGTGGGAACAAAACGTGAAAACAGGAAGTGTGTGAAAACCAGACTAGGACAAATAATCAGGACTTGATAGTTGGAAACGAAGCAAAAAAAAAACAGTGAAAAGTCAGTGATACGAGGCAAGGAAGTTAGGGAGAACTATTTTGCTGTATCTCTCTGAAATGTTGTGTCTCGTGTGTGTGTGTCTCCACAGCCGAATCAGAGCATGTGGACGCAGACCTGTCGCTGGCCGAGCTCGCCGGCCACCACACCCACCACATGCTTCTGGACCCCAACCTGGTCGCCCCTCTGCCCCCGGGCCTCGGAGACCACGACCTCCTGACGTGTGGACAGTGCCAGGAGACCTTCCCGCTGGGCCACATCCTGCTCTTCATCGAGCACAAGAAGAAGCAGTGCCACGGCCCCGCCGGCACTCACGGCTGCTACGACAAGATGGCGGACCGCAGCAGCCCCTCGCCGCCGCGCGCCGAGCTGAGGAAGGTGGAGGAACCGGTCGAAATCGGAATCCAGGTGACACCCGAGGACGAGGACGAGAGGCTGCTGACGCCTCTGAAAGGAATTTGCCCGAAGCAAGAGAGCGGCCTGGCAGGTGAGTGTCGGTGTCTTCATACAAACTAACCTCAAACCTTTCACGCCTACAACACGACCTTTCTGCTTCTGGGTCTCAGCGTGGGGCGGATTCAATACCATGTCCCCTAATGACGTGTCTTACTCGGTAAACACCAGAACGAACTGTTTTACTCCATTAACTAGAAAACAAGTGGCTGTGGTGAGATCAAATATCTATTGAGTCTTTAACCCGTTAGTCCCTTTCTCGTGCCTCTCTCTCAAAGTGCTGAATCTGGAGACATCTTCCAAAGATGTCAAATAAACCTGCTTCTTCACTGAATTTGCATGGAGTGTCCAGCGTATCTCTGGATTAGCCGTTACGATAGAAGCGATCATGAACACAATTATAGAAGCATGCGGTTTGCAGAGCTGCAAGGGTACTGACCAATCAAATTCCGGTATTGACGTGTAGAGGAAAGTTGTGTAGTTATGAGAGTTTAAAAGGATTAAAATGGTTATCACTATGAATCCCACACACACACACACACACACACAGAGCATTTTTAGACAAAGGGAAGTGCACTCATTTCCCTCTGCAGGATCCTGTCGTGATTGTGATACCGCTCATCTCCGAGGCCTCGAGAGAGATTGTTTTTCCTTCAGCTGATTTCATTAGGGGAGCCTGTGCTGCGCCGAGTGAAACATCACATTACGGACTCGAACCCCCCCAACCCTCCACCAGTCCTCACCACACACACACACACACACACCACAACAACCCCACCACCCCTTTTCTAAACCCCCTGAAGGACTCTGGTAGTTGAAACAAATTGTGCAAAACGTGACAGAGAACTCGGCGCTCACTTTCATGGAGAAATCCAGCCTGAGCCATCTGCTTAAAAAGGTGAAAAACTCATTAAAATTCAAATACTCAAAATGAGAGAGAGAGAGAGAGAGAGAGAGAGAGAGGGGGAGAGAGAGAGAGACGGAGAGAGGGAGGATTAAAAGAACCAGTTTGCTATTGAATTGGGGTAAAGAGGCAGTTTAGCTCAGTCCAGCTGCAGGGTGAGAGCTCTCTGTCTCTCTCTCATTCTTACTCTCTCTCTCTCTCTCTCTCTCTCTCTCTCTCTTTGTCTCCGTCTCTTGATTTCTCTCTCTGTGCCTTACTGACTCTCTGTTTCTTTCTTTGTCTCTCTCTATTTCTTTATTCTATTTAACACCTCTCTCTCTCTCTCTCTCTCCCCACTTAGTTATCTTACAAAACAGTGCAGTCAAGTCCTCCACAAAGATGCAGCCAGAGGGATCATGGGAAATGGGTCTCATAAAATAATATTCAGGGTTGGACAAAGTTGGCGGGGGAAAAGCGCTTGGATCGGCTTATGACACGGGCTCCGGTTTTAATAACGTCTTTTTTTTCCCCCCTTTCTTTTTTTTTATTATATTTTGTAAAGCTTCCTTGTTTGCGAAGGTTTCCTGCGGCATCAAAGACAATTTACTCGCTGCCACCATGCCACGGCGCACATTTAAATACACCCTTAATAACCAGGAAGAACCTAATTTAGTCCGAACCCCACATGGCGCGGAGCCGCCTTACAGCGTCCGTTGGCGTTAATTACGGAAGATGATGCGGAGATTTCATTGCGAACGGTTTCGCATTTCAAAGCCTCTATGCTACATAGCACGCATGTGGCGTCACTCGGGCTTTATCGTCAAAACCTGAGATGTGAGTGACAAAAGTCGTATACGATTTCTCACGTGAATCAAGGGATTATTCGTATTCACTCATGTTCACGTGACGTGATATTTATCAGGGATATATATATATATATATATATACAAACATCTATTGAGTGATAACACGTGAAAAACTTGTGTGTCATACCACGCCGTTATGTGCAAAGAAGAAGAAATCATATGGGATAAATACGTCAAAACAAAACAAACAAATCTTTTGAAGAATCAAATGAATCATCTGGAATGAATCGAATCATTTTGAGAAAAAAAAATATATGAAAAAGACTCGTCACGTGTAAACTTTCACTCACACGAAATAATCAATGAGTGACGACGTGAGGGACGGAGCGAAAACTGAAATGAGTCACTTGAAAATAAATGAATCATCCGAAAACAAATCAAAGGGTGAAAGGATTCAGGTGGAGATAACTTGGGAGTCAAATGAGGAATCGAGTGAATCGTGAGGGAATCGTGTAGAGGAGGAAGATGTGTTTATCCCGCTGGATATGAGAAACAAATTTATTCTAATGATATCTTCACATTTTATAATTATAGAATTGAAATCAGTGTGTATGTGTGTGTGTGTGTGTGTGTGTGTGTGTGTGTGGAGAGATCTAGAAATATGAATATGCATTTAATACAATATCCACCCGTCACGGCGAGTCATTCAATCTTTCCGGATTTTTCAAAATTACTTTTAAATTACTCGTAATAAGCCAAATTCTATTTTAAACCGCTTTCTTAATAAGCTCCGGTTCGAACGGAGAGGAAGAAGAAGGGAAGAGAAAGAAAAAGGAAAGACGAGGGGGGGGGGGGGATAAGGGATAATTTTTAATCTTGTTTAAACTTCACCATTTGAATAATGGGTTATTGGAATGAAAGATGAACATTTGCCTGCGTAAATCATATTGCGGTGACTACGAGTAAATTTTAGCCCTTTCATTAGCTCGGCGTCGGAAGAGAAGGAGCGAGAATTCTGGAGCTGGCTGAGAATAAAGGCAGAGATGAAATGTCCTCGGAAAATGATTAAGAAGCTTGAATGTCAGCTGGGCGTGCAGCTAAACATGTGCACGCTGCCTTGTGTTCATAATTGCCTCCCAGCAGGTTAAAGTATTCTTTTATGCTAAACCTTTTCCGCTTCCCATTTGTTCTCCACGTGAAATAGAAAATGACACGCAGAAAAACACTCGGGCTCCGTTTCGGGAAAAAAAAAAAAAAAAGGAAAGAAGAAGAAGAAGAAGAAAAAAAACAACAACATAGCGGCGGCGCCCGTACTCTCAAAGCGCAGATCATTTTTCATGAATTTGCTTTTTTTTTTCTTTAATATATCCATCTGTCAGCTTCAAATGGAAAAATGAGAGAGAGAGAGAGAGAGAGAGAGAGAATCCAAGGAGGACGAGTGCTGTGTGTGTGTGTGTGTGTGTGTATGTGTGTCAGAATCAAAAAAGCTAATTCTGAGCAGAACAACATTATCATCATCCCCAGAGCTGCAGTTTGATCTTTTTCTTCCTCCGTCTGGCCCCCGACACGCTGACAGGCCTTAAACTCCGCCGATTCATTCGCACACGTCAACCTGCATCACGTCACATCGTCTGCACACACACACACACACACACACACACACAGGAAGAGCAGTGCTACATTTCAGCACTTCGTTAATCCTTCACGTTCCTTTATATCTAGTTTCATCACAACACAAACTACATCACCAAATCTCACGCCTTTATACCTGAGGACGTTGATTCATTTCCTAGAACTGTAACGTGGGTTTTTTAGTCTTATCGTGAGAGAGAGAGAGAGAGAGAGAGAGAGAGGGAGAGAGAGATGGTTTACACATGCTCTAAGGAAATGGTTAAAAAAATGATGCCGTGATTTGATAAACAGCGGTGGTGTCAGAGGAATAACACACTTCAGGATAAAAAACATAGGAAAATAAATCAACGCCATTCGAGAGTTTTGGATAAATATCATCAGGAGGCACGCTTCCTCACTTCCTCAAACGTATAGCTGCGTAGCTGCAGAATGTAATCATCGGTAATAGTGCTAATTAAATAGAAATATGACATTTTGCATAGCCAGAGGCTACAAGAGTTGCTGCTGGGGATGAGAAATGAAAGCGTGTGTGTGTGTGTGTGTGTGTGTGTGTTGGGATTTGCCTGTCTCCGCTAAATGGAGGTTGAAAATCTAGTTCTGTTTCCTTTTTCATTTTGTGTCTTTTCGTTTAAGATCCCGTTCATACTTCAGCTAATACCATCATGGCGTATCATGGATTAAAGGTGCGGTCTGTAACTTCCGAACCTGTTTCTATAGATGTACAAATTGCATCGTTTGAAAGACACCTCAGGAAGTCTGTGTTTTCACAACATGTCCGTGCAACAGAACGATTCGTTTCTTCATCTTACACCACTGCTTGACATTTTTCTGGCCCAGAAATCCAACACAGCTGCTCTGTGGTGCTTTTTTTTTATCATAAAAGTCAACTCTGTAAACATATGTTTTGACAACGTGGGGGAGAGAATCGGTTGTGGGAAAAGCTGGAAAGCGTGTCCTTAATGAAAGCGCTATAAAAATGACATACTGCCACTTTAATATAGTTACAGATATGAATGTCTTTTGGCTGTGAACAGGATTGTTTTTTTGGTAAATTTGTTGGAAAAAAAATGATGAAAAAGCCTCGAGAGGTGTTGATGTTGGTGTAGAAGTGAGAGAAGAGTGGCATTGTCGCTGTTGGATGCTGATTTTATAGTAGCAGGTGTTGCTCTCAGCACAGATTCTGATCTATTTGAAACATAAATCTTTAAATATTAAAATCAAGTTTTTAAAATTAGAATCTGGATGTTTCAGGCCCTGAAAAAGCTCAGCAGGACGACATACAGGGGTCAGTAATATCACAGTATCATGATACATGATTAAGCACCAGGGATAAATCTGTACATTTATAATGTCCCTCATAGTAACAAGCGGCGTTAAATTAAAGGATGTTAAAGGAGCGGTCAGTGATTTTTAAATTATACAAAAATTCTCCTCTTATTGCAGACGCTCTGGTCTGGATGTAAACAACAAGGAAAAAAAACAAGCTGTCAGTCTGTCAATTATTTTATGTTCATAAAGGCCCGCTTTCATGCTTATGGGAGTCTAATGTTTATAATAAATATTTTTATGATTTTTATAGCTAGGTTACAAGCGAAATTGCTAAGTACAGCTTTAAATACTGTCCTTTTCTTTTTTCTATAAAAATTTGTGTAAACCTTTTAATTATAAATACAAACACAAACATCTTCCCTCTTCTATCCCGAGGTCCTTTCTGGGTCTTTAGTATTTTTTTTAAAGCATCCTTGATACAAATCTCATGAAAAGATCTTTAACGATTGTGCCATATTTTTTGCCTTTGTGTTACTCGAGTCAGTTGTGTAATTAAAAGCCTTTCCTTTCATATATATGTATATTATATATATATATCATATATATTTAGTTGCATGTCAAAATGATGCTAGAATGTGTGTAGAATTTTTTTTACTGAAAACACACTTTAAAAAACACTTTAGCAATGAAATCACTCCCTCCTTCCACCCCAACCACACACACACACACACACACAGTGTTGTGACCACAGGTTTTTTTTTTTTTTAGTTTTCGTGAGATGAGGCCCTGTTCCTGTCACTCCTGCAATTTCTCACTTTCACACATTCTCCCTTTTTTCCTCTCATTTCATGAGACACTCACTACTACACAAACATCCCTTCTTTTTTTCCCTCCTTTAAGGCTCGAGTGCAGGCCTCAGCTGCGTTTTCTAATATAATTAATTAGCTCTAATAAACCCCTGGAGCAAATAATCTGACTTCCGAGTCACCAAGATCCGTCCTTTTCTTCTTCCTGTTTTATTTTTTTCCTTTTTAAAAAAATAAAATAAGTAAATAAATAATAGAAGAGGTTTCAGATCAATGGTTTTTGGTATGATTAGGTTTTCGTATTCAAAGCCCTGCTAAAATGTGTGGTTTTGGTAAAAAACCTTTGCGAGAAATCGTGTCAGGTTTTAGTGGAAGCGAGAGTGTGCAGATCTGTTTGGACTTCCTGTTTTGCTTTAAACCGTTTTCACAGTGAATTGGTAGAAGTACAGAAACTCTTCACTTGAGATCATGGTCTGAACAAATCCTCTGGCTAACGTCGGAATCGAACGTTTCCTCGCCCGGGAGAAAAGATTCGACTCGAGTGTAAAACTCTTACTCGTGATAGTAGAAGAAAAAAAAAAATCAACTTAAAAAATTAGCGTCAGTTTCATTTCACAGAGGAAGCAAAAAAAAAGAAAAGAAAAAACCCAGCTTTAGCAACAGCTAATCTCGTCGGCTAGCATCATCATTTATGATCCTTTGAATGTTAGCTAGACAGAATGAACCCTACACTTGGTGTGTTTACTGCTTTGGGTTGGTTTTGTGTTTTGTTTGTATTCAAACTGCCTAAACAATCAGTTCCTCATGTTGTTGATGAATATTTGAAGGTGTTGTGTAGGGTAGCGTTTTTTTTATTGTAGTGTAGTCTAGGTTAGTGTACTGCAGTAGAGTGTAGTATAGTATAGTGTAGTGTAGTATAGTGTTGGGTAATGAACTGTAGTATATTGTATTGTAGTATAGTGTTGGGTTATGTATTGTAGTATAGTGTAGTATATTGTATTTTAGTATAGTGTAATGTAGTATAGTGTTGGGTAATGTACTGTAGTATATTGTATTGTAGTATAGTGTAGTGTAGTATAGTGTTGGGTAATGTATTGTAGTATAGTGTAGTGTAGTGTACTGTAGTATATTGTATTGTAGTATAGTGTAGTGTAGTATAGTGTTGGGTAATGTATTTTAGTATAGTGTAGTGTAGTATAGTGTTGGGTAATGTATTGTAGTATAGTGTAGTGTAGTGTACTGTAGTATATTGTATTGTAGTATAGTGTAGTGTAGTATAGTGTTGGGTAATGTATTTTAGTATAGTGTAGTGTAGTATAGTGTTGGGTAATGAAATGTAGTATATTGTATTGTAGTATAGTGTAGTGTAGTATAGTGTAGTATATTGTATTGTAGTATAGTGTAGTGTATTATAGTGTTGGGTAATGTATTTTAGTATAGTGTAGTGTAGTATAGTGTTGGGTAATGTACTGTAGTATATTGTATTGTAGTATAGTGTAGTGTAGTATAGTGTTGGGTAATGTATTTTAGTATAGTGTAGTGTAGTATAGTGTTGGGTAATGAAATGTAGTATATTGTATTGTAGTATAGTGTAGTGTACTGTAGTATATTGTATTGTAGTATAGTGTTGGGTTATGTATTGTGGTATAGTGTAGTGTAGTGTACTGTAGTATATTGTATTGTAGTATAGTGTTGGGTTATGTATTGTAGTATAGTGTAGTGTAGTATAGTGTTGGGTAATGTATTTTAGTATAGTGTAGTGTAGTATAGTGTTGGGTAATGAAATGTAGTATATTGTATTGTAGTATAGTGTAGTGTAGTATATTGTATTGTAGTATAGTGTTGGGTTATGTATTGTGGTATAGTGTAGTGTACTGTAGTATAGTGTATTTTAGTATAGTGTTGGGTAATGTATTGTAGTAGAGTGTAGTGTAGTATAGTGTAATTGTATTGTATTATAGTGTACTGTAGTATATTGTATTGTAGTATAGTGTATTTTAGTATAGTGTTGGGTAATGTATTGTAGTAGAGTGTAGTGTAGTATAGTGTAATTGTATTGTATTATAGTGTACTGTAGTATATTGTATTGTAGTATAGTGTAGTGTAGTATAGTGTTGGGTTATGTATTGTGGTATAGTGTAGTGTACTGTAGTATAGTGTATTTTAGTATAGTGTTGGGTAATGTATTGTAGTATAGTGTAGTGTAGTATAGTGTAATTGTATTGTATTATAGTGTACTGTAGTATATTGTATTGTAGTATAGTGTAGTGTAGTATAGTGTTGGGTAATGTATTGTAGTATAGTGTAGTGAATTATAGTGTACTGTAGTATATTGTATTGTAGTATAGTGTAGTGTAGTATAGTGTTGGGTAATGTATTGTAGTATAGTGTAGTGAATTATAGTGTACTGTAGTATATTGTATTGTAGTATAGTGTAGTGTAGTATATTGTATTGTAGTATAGTGTAGTGTAGTATAGTGTAATTGTATTGTATTATAGTGTACTGTAGTATATTGTATTGTAGTATAGTGTAGTGTAGTATAGTGTAATTGTATTGTATTATAGTGTACTGTAGTATATTGTATTGTAGTATAGTGTAGTGTAGTATATTGTATTGTAGTATAGTGTAGTGTAGTATAGTGTAATTGTATTGTATTATAGTGTACTGTAGTATATTGTATTGTAGTATAGTGTAGTGTAGTATAGTGTAATTGTATTGTATTATAGTGTACTGTAGTATATTGTATTGTAGTATAGTGTAGTGTAGTATATTGTATTGTAGTATAGTGTAGTGTAGTATAGTGTAATTGTATTGTATTATAGTGTACTGTAGTATATTGTATTGTAGTATAGTGTAGTGTAGTATAGTGTTGGGTAATGTATTGTAGTATAGTGTAGTGTAGTGTACTGTAGTATATTGTATTGTAGTATAGTGTAGTGTAGTATAGTGTTGGGTAATGTATTGTAGTAGAGTGTAGTGAATTATAGTGTACTGTAGTATATTGTATTGTAGTATAGTGTAGTGTAGTATAGTGTAATTGTATTGTATTATAGTGTACTGTAGTATATTGTATTGTAGTATAGTGTAGTGTAGTATAGTGTAATTGTATTGTATTATAGTGTACTGTAGTATATTGTATTGTAGTAGAGTGTAGTGTAGTATAGTGTTGGGTAATGTATTGTAGTATAGTGTAGTGTAGTATATTGTATTGTAGTAGAGTGTAGTGTAGTATATTGTATTGTAGTAGAGTGTAGTGTAGTATAGTGTAATTGTATTGTATTATAGTGTACTGTAGTATATTGTATTGTAGTATAGTGTAGTGTAGTATAGTGTTGGGTAATGTATTGTAGTATAGTGTAGTGAATTATAGTGTACTGTAGTATAATGTATTGCATTGTAGGTTATTGATTATAGCTGTGTTGTGTGTTGTGTAGTGCAGTATAGTGTAGTGTAGTTTAGTGTACTGCAGTATAGTGTAGTGTAGAGTATTGAGTATAGTTGTGTTGTGTAGAATAGTGTAGTATAATGTATTGCATTGTAGGGTATTGAGTATAGTTGTGTTGTGTAGTGTAGTATGTATCTGAAGCCTCAATGTCTCAATCAAGGCACACGTCTCCTTCTCTCTCTGTGTCTCCGTGTCTCTCTCTCTGAGCTCGACATGATCACTGAGAGAGCTCTTCAATAAATAATGATGCAACACGGAGAGAGAGAGAGAGAGAGAGAAAGAGAGAGAGAGATATTGAAAACATGTTTCCGTAATATGACACACATGCCTTTTTTTCCCAATTAAAATTCACAAAGGCTTGGTGGGGGGAAACGGCTCGGGTGCCGAGGCCGTGCCAGAATCAATGGCTGCAGATTGTGTGGTGAGGTGAATGTGCGTTTGATTTAACATGTTCTTTTCGAGACATTATTCCTGCTAGTCTTCTTGTTTTTTTGTTGTTCCAATAAAGCCAGGAAAGCTGGGACCAAGCAGGCGTTTTGAAGTGGTAATTGCCCACTTTTGTCTAGTTACCCGCTTTCCTCTCTCTCTCTCTCTCTCTCTCTCTCTCTCTCTCTCTCTCTCTCTCTCTCTTTTTCTTTCTGTAAAAGATGTCCAAAGAGATTTTTGTACAATGTAATAAAATTTTCCTTTAATTCTCACCACCTGCTCCTTGACGATCTCAAACCCTAAAACACTCAAGAACAGGTTCAGGAACCCCTACAACACCCCCACCCCATCCCTCCTCCATTCCAAGTACCCACCCACCTACACACACACACACACACACACACAAATTCGGATAAGCTTCATTAGGAGTGTTAAGGCTTGAAAATTTTCACGGTAATCTAGTCTGAACATATCACCAGTTACATGTTATCACAGAATTAATGAACTATTTAACAAAAAATAAAATGAGAGAGATTGTGGTGAAACTGTAAGGAAAAAAAAATCTTTGGAAGTCAACTGACCATTTTTTTTGTTTCTCTTTAAGAGAGCATGTTAGGATAAAAACTTCTTACACTGTCAGTATTGATCACGTTGTTGTTGTTAGCTGAAAGATGGCGATAAAGCCCGAAATAGCTAGGTCTTTGATTTAGCTGTGTTCCTCAATGGATGGCGTGTTGTTAAGCTGCGATAAGTTAGCGTCGGTCTCAGAGTGTCGGTCGACGTAGCAATGTAACGCAGCAGCTAAAAGCTTTTTAGCACACTTGAATGTGATAGGGTGAAAAAGAGGTTGATTTATTTGTGGAATCCAGACGGTTGTGGAAATAAATCTGAGGTAAAGAGACTCAAATATATGCTAAGGCTAAATAGCATGCATCCTGAAGCTCACACTTACAGAAAAGAAAAGAGCTAGTTGACTTTATTACTTATAACTTACTGGTACGACTTCAGCTGTGTGTGTGTGTGTGAGAGAGAGATATAGAAAAAAATAGATGTTACTGATGTACGTGTAAACTTGTTTTTGCTAATCGGTTCCCAGCCTCCTCCCTCTCTCTCTCTCTCTCTCTCTCTCTCTGAGACGTTGTCCTGCTGAGCTCCGATGGCCTACAGAAGTTACCTTCAGCGCCACATGCTTTCATTTCTTCCCTCCTGCGTTCTTAAGCTCTGAAATGCAGCAATGTGCCACTTTTTACTCTGGGCTACTTCACACGCCTCCCTCCTGAACTCTGTCCAGCAGCAGAAACAGAGAGAGAGAGAAGGGGAGACAGAGAGAGAGAGAGAGAGAGAGAGAGAGAGAGAAATGTGTGTGTGTGTGAGAGACAGAGAGAGAGAGAGAGAGAGAGAGAGAGAAGGGGAGAAAGAGAGAGAGAGAGAGAGAGAGAGAGAGAGAAATGTGTGTGTGTGTGTGTGAGAGAGAGAGAGAAGGGGAGAAAGAGAGAGAGAGAAATGTGTGTGTTTGTGAGAGAGAGAGAGACAGACAGACAGACAGACAGACAAACAGGCAGACATACAGATTACAGTAATGCGTGTGTGTGTGTGTGTGAGAGAGAGACAGAGAGAGAGAGAGAAGGGGAGAGAGAGAGAGAGAGAGACACAGAAATGTGTGTGTGTGTGTGAGAGAGAGAGGGAAGGACAGACAGAATTGTGTGTGTGTGTGTGTGTGTGAGAGAGAGAGAGAGAGAAATGTGTGTGTGTTTGTGTGTGTGAGAGAGAGTAAAGAGTAAGAGAGCGAGAGAGAGTGAGAGAGAGAGAGAGCAACAGACAGACAGACAGAAATTTGTAAGCGTGTGTAAGAGAGACAGAGAGAGAAGTGTGTGTGTGTGTGTGTGTGAGAGAGAGAGAGAGAGACAGAGAGAGAGAGACACAGAGAGAGAGAGAGAGAGCAACATCGGCAAAATACTTTTAGCCACTAATGGAGCGTAAAAAAGCGAAGGCTGCATCCGTGTACTTCTTAGCATCTTCAAATCCATTTTTCCCCCTCCTCAGATTTTTGCCTCGTCGCTTGCCTCGGTTAATCACTTTCCATGCGCTCATTTAAATATTAAAATTTTCTTTAATCATCAAAGGCAGGGAGCCTCATGCATATTCATATCTTCAAGCTGCCCCCCCTCCTCTCTCTCCACTTTTCCCCTAGAATTACAGGTTCATTACCTCGCTCCGAAGCCAAACAGTCATTACCAAGAGCCAGCTTTTTAATTGCTGATGCTTGGCCGTCGTCGGCGGAACGCTCCGATTTAAAGTTCGGGAAAAGGGAACGGAACCGAATGGAGCGAACGGGCTCGAGGTTTTTTTTTTCTTTCTTTCTTTCTTTTTGTTTTTTTTTAAAAAAAAAAAACAAAACTCTGTGTTGTACGTTTGCAGCGCTGTGGAGAAAACAGAACGCAGAGAGAGAGAGAGAGAGAGAGAGAGAGAAAACCTGTTCTCTGGCTGGAGCTCTGAATATTTGTCAAGAGGCTTGACGAAAGTTGCATTTGCATAATGACTTTGTAGTTCTGCATTAATAAAATTTGCATATGAAGCCGTGTTAATTACTCCTGATCAGGCTTTTTTGCATTCATGCATGGTAATTTTCGGAGACTTGCGAGAATTGATGTCCTGGCGTCAGGGCTGTGATTGGTGGCGGTGGCGCTGCTGGTTGTGGAGGTGGTGTGTGTGTGTGTGTGTGAGCAGGGTGGTAGTGTGTGTGTGTGTGGGGGGGGGGGTGTAGTTATGAGGAGCGACAGAGGAGGGGTCGGGAGGAGATGCGATGGCGTCGGATGTAGCAAAGAGAAAGAGAAGATGGCACATTTTGCTTGTGCAAGTCGCTTTATTGTACCCTCTCTCTCTCTCTCTCTCTCTCTCTTTCTTTCTTTCTGTAATTGGTGTGTGTGAAAAAAAACACACACTGATGGAATGAAGGAGTGAAATGCGAAAAAGAATCGCATATAATAAAACCTCAAGAACGGCAGGAAGGAGAATCGATAGCGTACGCTGTTGATCTGAAAATAGGACGACAGGATTCGAACCAAAGATTTATTATTATTATTGTTATTATCGTTATTTATTTATTTAAAGAACAACTCGTCCTTCTCTTCCTGTCTCCTGTGTGCCACTTTGGCTCTTCCTGAACATGGAACGTTCCCTACGTGTTTCTTTACGCTACACGGCTGTGGATCTTTGGGTACGGAGAAGGAGATCGCTTCAACTTAATTCAGGGTCAATTTTATACACCTTTAAGTGACGCTGGCTTTCCACTGCCTCTCTCTCTCTTTTTCCCCCTCCCTTTTTGTCGAGACCCTGCTGAGTTCAAGCGTTCGTCTATGGAATTTTGGCCCCTCACTTGTGGTTTGGCAAAAGCATCACACACCACTCAATGTGTGTGTGTGTGTGTGTGTATCCGATTATGCGCCCACACTCTAGCACAAGCTAAATAGGTGTGTGGTGTGTATTGCTTCTTCCCTCAAACCAGAGGTCTCCTCCTCGTTTCGTCTAAGAATTAAACCCAGAACTTTAGAGCGGCGTGAATAGTCTGGGGCCATGTCCAAAACAAAGCCATCTTTCTTTTTCTTTTTTCTTTCCTTCTCGCGCAGACGTGCAGCACATGAGTGCTCGAGTGCGTGCAGGACAGCCGACACGTGTGTTGTCGGTGTTGTGATGATTGCAGAGAAATCCACACGTCACCTTTAAATCTTCTGATGTATCAGATAATTTGTATCATATCTTGGGTAAGGGGGACGAGCCATTGCCCCTCGCCTCGGCTTTTCTTTGCTTTTCTCCGTCAGAGAAAGGTTTCAGCTACGTGCCCTTTGGATTAATGCACTGTACACTGTGTTTAATTTTTCAAGAGGAAATGACAGCGAGTAAAATAAGTAATGCGGGAGTGGAGATATGTATACACACACACACACAGGTATGTGGGACAAGTGCATACATGATGTCTGAGACTGTCCTGAAGCAGGATATTTCAGTGTGATATCTACAGCTGATTGTCTGTTGTGTTGAAAATAAACATGATGTCGCTGCATGGCAAAAAGGGGAGGGAGGAGCTTACAGCGGATGATTGACAGCACCAGGAGAAGCAATGGACAGCTTGTGATTATTATGTGAAACACTTCAGGACAGGATGTTACAGGAAAAAAAATCAACAGATATGGAAAAAAAAAAGTTTTTTAATATGATCATTTTCTGACCAATCAGGATTGAGAATTCAGCAGCACCGTGTATAATAGTTTTTTTTCTAAACTAATGATTTATTGCACAACATCGAACAAGCTCAAAGTGCTGTAAATCTATCGTGTTAAAGTTTTCAGCAGCGGCGAGGCATTAACGTGTCCCACATGAAGACATCAAACGGCCGCAGTGCCACTCTGCGGTAGCGACATGGCGGCGTTTTGGTCTCTCTCCACCACAAGGCAGGGAATAAACTTGTCGCCGATTTGGGTTGTGAACACAAGCAAAGCTCTCTGCTTGCGCTGGTGGCTTCTGCCCTTGTGCTCATCATGTTCGTCTCCTCCACACTTTTTTTTTCTTATTGTCAGCAGACGCGTGGAGCGAAGCAGGCACTCTCCGTCAACGCCGCTGCACTTTCGTAAAAACATTATCCGAGGTGGCTAATTCACTGCTATTAAATCCTCTTAAGGTTGAGGAATTCAGACATACGTCCGTATCGTTTCTTTTTTTTTCTGCGATCCTGCCAAAAAGACGTCTTTGCGTAACTGGTTGTGAAGGCTGAGCCACAGCACCTTCCTTTGCATGTTGATACAGTAGCTCCGTCACCCTGACACTGTTTGTTTAGTGAGCTACTCGTGCAAGCATGGAGATTTGAATTTGTAAAGCGTGGGAGAAAAAGGCTGGAGGAGGACTTGTAAGCCCTTTCCAGCAGGGTCTAGACGCCAGGCCTTCGATACCTCGCTCTAAAGCAGCTTTGGCGAGAGAGCGGATCACGGCCGCGGACAATGACGTGCGTGTAGAAAGCAGTGGACAGGATGGGATTAGCAGGTTAGCGCGAAGTTCCTCCTCACCGCTAACATGCTCTCCTGGCTCCCCTGGGCTTTTGACACAGCGTGGCTCAAGGAATTAGTCCAGCTCCCAGATTTAAACCTTAACCGGCTAATGGAGCCTCTAAAGCCCAGAGCGTTTCCTTGCGAAGGAGTGTTGCCGACAGTTTAAGTAGGAAGCATCGCCGCTATTAACTCGAACTAATTTTTCACTGTGTTAGCTCTGAGGATTAGGATGCAGAGTTGGAATGATTCAGGAGAGGTGGGTTGAAGAATTAAAGCCCAATTACAAGCGACGAGGGTTTGTTTGTCATTGAGGAAGGTGGAAAGTGTGGCGAGAGAGCAGGGAGATTTTCGGAGGGTGCTGGAGGGCGACGCAGCCTGACGAAATGTGGGTTGATCCTCTTGTTTAGGGGGGCTTAAGGCTTCCCAATTTCACATGCTAACGGCTTCTGCACAAGCCCCAGACTCTGCCGGCAATATTGATATTTGTCCTCTGTGGTCACTGCCTCCCTCTTTCTCTCTCTCTGGGTCTGTCACTTCGAAAATGCTGAGAACTCCAGGCCTTGTGTATATATATGTGTGTGTGTGTGTGTGTGTAGCAGCCCTGTAATCATGCTTCTCTGGCACTAATTGCTCATGCCTGTGGAGTTTGGAGAACACGTTGTATCAAAGCTCATGCTGAAGAGCAGGATCGCTAGCTGGCACCGCTTGATCATTCCTCGAGACGTCTCCGGTTTAACCCCGTTTTTCTGCCCTCCGTCTCTGGTCCGCTTTTTTATCTACGTCGAGAGGCTGAGATTGTTTCCAAGCCATTTCCCCATCTCGCCATCCTCCGAGGCCTCGTTTTGGTTCTGAACACGCAGCGTTTAATGTTCCTCCCATCATGGGGCGACGTGTCAGTGACTGCGGAGATGTTTTTTCTATTTACCGGGTATGCAGAGCAGTCTGGGTGGTAGCGAAGTAAATTGCGGAAAAGCAGTAAAAAGCAGATTGAGTTTCTCCTCGTGGGTTTTGGTCTTTAGTGCGCTTACTCGAAACATCGGCACGGACTCGCCAAACACGTCAAATTATTCACCCCCAACAAACACAATCAGTGTAGTTCACTGGAGCTATTGATCGGTGTGATGAGGCTGTGCAGAAAACCACTTGAGGATTTTTAGTGTCTAAAAATCAATCAAATTAGACTTTCGGCTATTACATAAGAAATCAGTTGCGCATCACAACAAAAATGGTCCTTTGTTGCAACCTGTTGGAAGGACCACTGGCAAGCTAATTTGTTTGATAGCTAGAGGGCTTTTTAGCTGTAAACAATGCTGGATTACAGCCAAAAGGAGCCACGGTGCCTCAACAGACATCCCTCTGATCAGAAACTAGAAGAATAAATCACTATTTGGCGCTCTCAAAGCCACCGTAGCAACCTGTCGCTTAATCCGACGGAATTGGCTGAATGGAGAGGACTGACTGGGTGTCGGAGGTATTAATGTATCTGGCACTGACTCTTTGTTTCCCCTGCTTTCTGTCGTTCGTTTTCATTTCAAGCCACAGTGGCGCTAGGATGTTACTGAGGGCTGGATTAGGTTGTGCGTGCTCTTAATCCGCTGTATTTGTTTTTCTATCATTTACAGATGTTTAATATGTGATTTTCTCTCTGCAAGGTCTGCAGGGTTTTGGCTAGAGCTCGCGCTCCATCTACAGTTGGTGGAGTCCTTTTATTTATTTATTTATTTTTTGAAAAGGACACCGTTCGGACTTTCGCCCCTGGCACGGCTTTGGCCATCTGCCTAGTCGGAAAGTGAGAGCATAAGAAATGGAGGCTGATACATCACCCAAGTCTAATTTGGAGCTTCAGAGCCATCTCTCGGTTTCTCCATCTCGCACTCTTTCTCCTCTCTTTCTAATTCAGCCGGTTATCTGAACACGGCATCCCTCTCACGAGCCCAGAAATCAGGTAAGATTCCCAGGGCCAAATGAGCGTCATTAAAGCTAATCAGTGGCACAGCAATGGAGAGGAGCAGTGCGAGCTACGTCATCAGACGATAGCGATACCAATCAACCTTGTTAGCGCCAGAGGTGTGAAATGAATATGATGGCTGTCGGCAAAATCAAGAGTTAGTGGTTGAGGGATGGTGGGATATTACTTTCTGCACTACTTTCTCGTACTCTGTATCATAATATCATAAAATCATAATGGAAACAGATCTTATTAGAACAACAATGCCTCTCATATACTGCTCTCCAGTGCTAAGATGCTAACTTGGTAACAAGACCAATGCTTACCTTGATCTGAAAAAGTTGGCTTGACGGGTGGGATTTAATTGAGCACTTTTGAGCAAGTTTTGGGTAGTGAGAACACTTCGCTAATCTACTGGGGAATATGGACATCTGAGCTAGCTAATGATTGAGAGTAGAGCTTTAGCTAGCTTGCAGATCTTATATGCACAATGTGACCATGGAATCAAGAATTTCAGCATTTCCATCAGACAAAGAGTTGGTACATTTTTGAGAAAAAAACTGAAGGACTAAAATCATAGTAAAAAAGCTAATCTTTCATGGGTTACACCATACTGAGAAGCGACGGATTCCATAGGTTTAGCCACAGGCTCCCAGACTACCCCCTGTCCTGCATGTTTTAAAGTTTTTCCTGCTCCCGAGACATCTGATTAGCCTCCTGAGCTAATTAACCACCGTTCCAGGGTTGTAGTGGGCGTTTTTGAGCAAGAAAAGCACTAAAATGCACAAGGTTTAGTAACGCTTGGGTTACATGATACCGAGATACTGTGAGCTCGGTTCTGTATGAAACTTTTAACTTTTCAGATGAATCTTTTGAACACAGGGTTAGACGTGGGGAAGTCACAATACCTAAAAAAATTCTCCTTGCCCTCTTTGCTGGCATGTCTCCTGTGCCATGTTTCTGAGCACACATCACAGGGACCTTTTATGGTGCCCACTTCTCTTTGTGAAGGGGATGTTGAATGCCCAGCTTTTTATAGTTACATTTAAAGGGAGTTGGATGCCTGGCGCAGCTGGGGCTCATTATGGTATACTCCATCCAAAAATGCACGTGTAATTAATTCGCTCACCCAGACCCTCATTGCTTCCATCCAGGACCTCCAGTCTGTACAAAGTCCTCAGAGGAACTCATCTGAAGCTTGAACAGACCTTGGCTTGGAGCGATAACCCACCTTGGGGGGTGATGGACGACACTTATGCAAGCGTACCCTTGAGACAGAACGGGGGGCGGTCTGTACCCGTCTGGATCGCTGTTTAATTTCCGGTTGAGTTTTTTTTTTTTTAAAGAAAAGTGAATCATTTGAAACAATGTCCTTTGTGTGTCACGTTCTTCTCGGATGCTCGGTGTGCTCTGCCAAGCTCGAGCAGACTGCCATGGCTCAGAGGCAGGGCTATCAGACGGAGAGAGGCCTTTTTAACTCCCTGGCGCATGGCTGCGTCCACTCGCTGATGTAAACCCACTCGAATGAGATGAATAGCTTATGCAATTTTGTGAAGTCCGTTCTGCAGTGAGGCAATGCCAGGAAACACTTCTGTCTCTTGACAGTGAGGTTTTTCCAGTTCTTTTGCATTGTCTTGATGCCCAATGCCTTGTGAGCACACACGCTCTATATTTAAACTCATTAATTTGCTAATGCCACACTGTACTTAACATTTCAGAATTTGCAGGGGGGAAAAACTTTTGGCTGCTCCACTAAGTGACCGTAGTCAATTCGAATGCTTCTTCATCTTCCCATATTAATATTAGAGTTCTCTCCATAACCAGAGTCACACACCAAGTGTAAAAGTCGTGCAGCTTTGCCGGCTTCCCTATAGCAGACAAAGCAAGTGAAGTGAAGTTTTTAGGCCCCTGAATATAGGGGTTTGGAGTGGAGAACAAGAAGGAGGAGAACGAGGAGGAGGAGGAGGAAGAGGAGGAGGGGTGCTGGTAGAAGAGCTCTGTTTCTTGCAAATGAAAACAGATTGGACTGGTTATAGAAGAGAGCCTGGTTTCAGTTAGACTGGAGACAGGCGTACTGTGTGAATGCCATACCCCCCACTACCACCACCACCCTCTCCTCCGTTTACAGCTTCTGACATGCTTTTTCCAGCGCTGCTTTCTGCTGCACTTTTTCTTTTTTTTTGTGTTCAAGCTTCCCTTTTTCTCCAGCCCGTTTTTTCCCCCTCTTCGCATGAGAATTAAACAGAAGTAGAGCGGCATGCTCTTGTAATCTTCTTTATCGCTTTTGAAATCGTTCCTTTTTGATTGCCTGAGAGAAAATGGCCGAAGTCTTATACTGCGCAGGGATCGTTTTCGCGAGCATTGTTTGATCATCGCCCCCGTTACGTTAACGTCGATGCCACCGAAGGTTAGCTTAAGCCTTCTGTCATAATCACCCCGCGAAGAAATGTTTTCTTTATCCTGACAAATAGAGGGCTTTGTTTATAGAGACTGTGAGCTGCGATTGCAGTTATTATTCTGTCTAGCAGAATAGTAACCAGGCTGAGATGATTCTATCAGGTAGGCCTGACCCCTGCGCCTTTTTCTTTTTCCGAAGCACAAAAATCTTCCTTGTTTTGTTTGCTAATTACAGCTACATAGCCCCCCCACGAAGTTTTGTCTAGCTTGCTGAATCGCCGTTTTCTTTGCTCCTAAAGATCACAGGTGAATTTTTTTGTCTTAAACGTGTTTAGGACCAAAGAAAAATAAATTTTGTAATTGTCATCTGTAATTATATTTCCGGCCCGGGCACAGAGGCTGGCAGCGTTATTAGTGTTTTGTACGCCTGATTTCACTTTACAGGTGCCTGTTAAATAAGGGCCTTTCACACTCTGGCATGGTTGGTGATGGGAAGCACCTTATTAGTTTTTTTTGGTTTTTGGGTGAAGTGTGAGTACTTCATGTAGCTCGTTGTCCAACAGCTTCAGCTGTCCCTCGTCTCAGACGCGGTTTGCGTGCAATCAAAGCCTTATAAGGGCCGTTCAGAGCAGAGGTGCCCCCCTTCCCCACCCCCGAGTCTCTGGTTCCTCGCTTTAACCCTCATCTGGTCTGGATCTGCTCTTCCAGGCCACAGCCCGCACGGCTCGCTCTGTCTCCACAGTATAAACACACAAACCAGGGCCAGAACGCACGGACCAAGCCTTGTCCCATACACACTCACACACACACACACACTTACACACACACACGTTGACACTTTCCCCTCCCTTAAGTCCTTGGGATCAATTCAGAAGGACAGGCGCCAATAAGATGACAAACATCGAGGCCTGCTGGTGGAGCTGGCTCTTGTTCTGTGCCGTGTTTTCTCCAGACCACCTTTTTTTCCCCCTCTGCTCTCTGTTTGATAGTAATGAAGAGTGCTTCAGCGGTAATAATACCACCCGGAGACTGGATGAGAAGTCTGCAGATTTATAGGATGACTGGACTCTTTTCTTTATTCTGTGCTGTATATAAACCTGTATCTCTCTCTCTCTCTCTCTTTTATATCTCCTGAAAACCGCCTAGACTTTCAAGCTGACTGCTGGGGTAAATAAGGTTGCCCAGCCTCGACTGAGAACCTCATTTATTTATTTATTTATTTTTTAACTCTGAAGCAAGAGCCGCTTTACCGCGACTGCACAGAGGAATCAGCAAAGCAATCAGAGTGCAAAGAGAGGTGGCTGATTTCCGGGAGAGCTCGCTCCGAAGGCTAGCTATGCCGTATGACAATTTCAGACCAAAGAGTCTACCCGGGAACTTGAAAGCGAAATTCATGTTATTTTGAAACTAAATGAAAAAATAGCCCTTGTTTTTTTTTTTTTTATTGCTAGATGCTACAGGTTTTATCACGAGCCCCCATGTTGCCAGTTCTGTTTGGCCAACAGAGCGCAGCTTTGTTACATCAGAGCGAGAGAGACGAGCCAGGAAGGGGAGGAGAGACTCCAGGCTCTATATATGCTGTGCCGATGCTCCCACTTGGCCCGGTCTACTTTGGACTGTCGTGCTGAAGGATGTTGGGGGTGTGGTGTGGGGTGGTGGGCTCTCCAAAAATCTGTTCATTCCTGTTCATGCCATGTTTAAATCGTTCTCCAGAGTTCTTATTCAGATTGCGACATGACACGGTGGCAGCGAAACATCAACACCATCGGCTCCACTGGTGACACCGATGATATATTTAGCCCAGTTTCCAAACACAGCTCGCTCACGGTTACACAAAATTCTCGGCTTAAAACGTGACTGAATGGTCACAATACTTACCTTTCGACGTAGCAAATGATAAAACATTATGAAATATTTCCGTCCCCTGGTGGCGCTTCACGTTACCACATGTCCAATGACCCTGACCAGATGAGATGCATCCAATTTGAAACCATCTATTCATCTTTTTTTTTTCAAGGCGTCGTAAATTTGCTAATAAGGCAGAAATGAAAAACTCTCCCCTGTCAGAGCTAATGTCTTCATCCCTGTAGCTAGTCTCTGGTCTGATTAGCTTCCTCCAGCTTACATAAATTAATATGATTGGTTAAAAACTCCAGCTGAGGATCTACTTAAAGACGCTAAGCTGGTTTGTGTTTACACCTTGTGTTTCCTTTCTTCCTGTTCAGCTAGCTACTTCCTTAGAATGGAGGAAAAAAGGACCGTAAAATGGACAAGACCATGAAGGCGCATTTTAATGAGTGCACTTTTTGGTTGTTTTTTTTTGTTCATAGTCATGGGGCAGGTAGAGACCTGCAGGTGAGGTAGCCTCTCTGTCTCAGAGTTCTGTGGGTGTGTGTGTATGGGCAGGATTAAAAAAAACCCATATCCCTCCGCCTGTCCACTTCCTGTCTCCCTCCCACTTTTCTGACCAGGCTCAGACTCTAAGTCTTGTCTGGCACTTTCACATCTAATCTGTTTAATTTGTTAACATGAAACAGGCCTGTTTTTTTTTTTAACACACCAAGCTGCTGACATTGACCTCCAGTACAAACCGGTGACCCTTGAAACGTCCATAAAGTCTGTTGAAAGGCATCACCTTGTACCCTCCCCAAACACACACACACACACACACACATTTAGGATCAATTTAAGCCGAGGCACTACAGGTGAATAGAGCCGTTATTTTTTTAAAACAATAGATTAAGTTGATAGCTAATAGAATTACAAGCAAATATGAATAAATAAATAAATAAATAAATAAATAAATAAATAAATAAATAAATAAATAAATCAATCATGCAAATGAGGCTGTTTTGTATACATTTGCATACCTAATAATAAGAACTGAGTTTTTGGATGGTTTTTGAATTAAAATATATATTTTTTCCTTCCATTTTGTTAAAATTGTAGCATTTCTATGAGCATATTTTATATATATATGCTTTTCAGGGATGTCTGATATGACGAGTGGGTGGAGCTTAAAAGATAGAGTGGCAAATCGATGAAATGAAGATTTTTCTGTTGAGATTTGAGAATTTTAGAGCTACACAGAGGTCCGAAACCAGATTTTAACCCCCCACCCCCCCACCCCACCGCCTCAGTGACCCAGTAGATGATAGCTTTCCTCCAATAACGTCTGCCTAGGTGCTTAATTCCTCTCTCGGCTCTGCCACTTTCCTGTCACCAGGCACGAGTGTAATGAATTTAATTCATTCTGATTTCACTAAGCTGCTCAGTGTTAGTAAAAAAAAAAACGCCCCTCATCCCCACACACCGCCTCTTCCACCTCTCGCTTAATCCCTGCCTCTTCTAATCTCACGTGAGGAGACCAAGTGAGCTCAAAAGAAAGAAAAAACGAGAGAGAGAGAGGGAAAACAGAGAAGATACAGGAATCGTCTTTGTCAGCTTTAACGTAGACGATCATAAACGTCGGCACTTGTGGTCCGGCACTTTGACTGTCAGGAATGAAAGCAGGAAAAGAGAGAGAGAGAGAGAGAGAGAGAGAGAAAGAGAGAGAGAGAGAGAAAAAGCAGACGTGGTGAGGGTGTGGGGTGACTTGTGTGAGCGCAACACACCAATAAATTGTAACAAACGGCATCATTATGTTACTGTGTATTGTATAAAAATTATATACTGCTGTAAATTTAAACGGTCTGATCTTACAAAATGAGGTCATAAAAATATTATAGCTGAAAAGCCAGTCTTGTGGTGAAAAGGAAAAGAAGAAGAAAAAGAAAACAGACAGCAAATCACGACTGTCAGTGGAGATGTCTGGCTAGTGGTGTGTATGTGTGTGTGTGTGTGTGTGTGTGTGGTTATGGAGGTCAGGACACTGTCTAGGCAGCAAAAGAGAGGGAGAAAGGGAGTGTGTGTGTGTTGCTCTTCCCGGAGTGTGTGTCCAGTCGTGGATCCAGTCGAGGGATTTGGCCAATTGGAGGGAGGAGAATGTAAAACAGATGTTGTGTATGGGAAATAGCTGTGTGCTGTCCACTCCAAGTTTGCGCTAGTGTGTCTAACAGGCTGTAAAAACAGCTGCTTCCAGATTCCGTCGCCTCATTTACACTTAGTAAATCACCCATGATTCCCTGCGCCGTCGCCGAGAGTCCCTACGGATCCGCCTACCGACTGTCTCGCTGTCACACTGAACCATTTCAGGTAGCTTTAAACAAAAAACAAAAAAACAAAACATGCGTTAGACGCTGTGTCGTGTTTACATGTTGCTCAAAATTCCTTTTTTCCTAGAAATCTGTTTACAGGTGCCTCAGAAAAGCGTTACGCTGGTACGAATCTGGAAATCTCCCTCTCTCTCTCTCTCTCTCTCGCTCTCTCGCTCTGGAAAGAAGGGATGACTTCAAACTGGCTTTACGTCGCATAAATTGTCGCAAACAAACAAACAAAAATAATAAATTCTTTGCTAGCGTGTTAAGACCGGTGGATTTACAGCGTGCTCATGGATGCAGGATTTAGCCTCATCGTGACCAGAATGATTGGCGTGTCGGAATCGTTAGATCTGATCAGTCATTTCAATGTTTAAATATTTCGCTAGTTAGCAGCTAACTTTCGAAATTATTATTATTATTATTATGTTATATGATAACCAATTTAATAGAAAACAATTTAATGATCCGAACTTCTAACCTACAGGATTTCTCACTTTTTCTAAAATCTGATGATATATATACATATATATATATATATATATATACGTATGTATATATATTTATTTATATTTATTTATTAATATATTTATTTATTTATTTTTCAGACTCAGTGTGTGTGTGTGTGTGTGTGTGTATTAGACCGGGCATGTGTACGAATCAGCTTTGTTCACAGTGGCACAATGTGGCTCGGGACTGATTTGCATGTAATTGTTGCCTCGGATTTGCTATGATAGTCATAAACAAGACATTAGCAATTCAAGGTGAGGAATTAGAGGCCTGAGAGACTTCCAGATCACACACATGGTAATGAAGCCCCTGGCTTAATAATGCAAGAAATGTCAGGAAACTTTCCACCAGCCGGGCGGACGCCAGGGAGGCACCGCGGGCCTAGGGCTCGTGTCATCTTTGTTCTAAATGCAAATCAGTTTGTCGTGACATTGACTCCATCAAATATGGAGCATCGGAGGCGTGATGAGAGAGTGGCCAGGTCTCTCCTTTCTCCTCCAGATCTACTCAATCTCTCTCTCTCTCTCTCTCTTTCTCTCTCTCTTTCTCACACACACTCGTCAACTTTTTATAATGATAATTGAATATATGGACATATTTACAGATCACCTCCCACACTTGAATTGCTATTTATTTCCCTTCTGGAACAATCGTCATGACCGTAAAACTAAAAGTGCCAGAGTGTTTGAAAGCCTTCTTAGCTTTTTTTTTCCCCAGCCCTGTGAAATATAATGAATACAATCTCGACCTTAATAATTTAAGACTCTCAGTGTGCGAACGGCAGGCAGTTCAAAGAAAAAACAGCGGTGCCTTAAAGACGAGAGCTTCTAACGCTCGGGAAAATTCCAAGGTTATCTGAATAAGTCCTGGTTAACAGGATGTCCAGTTTTGAAGTGCGAGTTTGCCGTCCCATGTGCCCAGCTTCCTTCCTTTTTTTTGCCTCCCTTTTTTCTGGCTTGGCTGACATGAAAGGCCGCAAGTCCCCAAAAATAACTCAAAAGGTTAAGATATTAATTAAGCGGCGAGGGCTGAGGAGGAGGATAATGAGAGGTGCTCTCCACAAACAGACTTGCTGGTGCTCCAGTCGGAGAGCGAGGGATGAATGAACGCACCGAATCAGTAGTCTATCGGCTGCCGGTCTCGCCAGTCATTACGGGAATTACCTTGCAGCCTTCCAGCAGCCTGCACCTTTTCCAGCAGCCCTGGTCATTAGAGCGCAAGGAACTGAATTCATCCCCAGCAATTAAAAGAAGCCGCTACTTACCCCTGCTATTTTAACACGTCTCCTATATAAATATGTGGAACTTCTCACGCTAGTAGTTAAGGGAGTGATAAAACACTCTGAAGACTACAAATAACCAAGACTTCCTGTTCCTGGAGTGTTTTATTCCTCTTGTACCGCAGCAGTTTGTTGAAATTGATTCGAAAGGCATGTGATTTTTATCTGTTTACAGTTGCAGCTGATGTTGAGACACATCACTGTAAACATAGATGTAGCTTGTCATGTTACCAAGACATAGCTCTGTTTAAAACACACACACACACACACACACACACAAGTACAGTGCAGACTCCTTCCTTAAACTTTATGTGTCAGATTTTATACATAGTATAGCACACGAGTTCCTGCAATCTAACCGTTGCTATAGAAACGATGACTTATTAGGCCAATCGGAATTCATCGCTTCTTGTGACGTTCGGCCTCGTTCAGTTCCGTAAAGCGCTCCGGATAGACTCCTCTCCATTTTTAAATTTTTTTTTCCGACGACGCCGGAGAAAATGAACGCTGGAAATTTTTATGTCTCCGACATTATTCGTAAACTGTCTGGCGATTGGCACTTCCCCGGTAATTGTCCATGGAGTGCTAAGCCCGTTTCCCTCACCGAGCCGTACAGCCTACCATAATAGCCGTGATTTAATTTAGCTATTTAACCTGTAATTCCAGCAATATTTATTGAAGAGCGAGGGGAGAAAATTGGGCCATTAGGCGCCGAGGATGAATACACCGAGATGAAAATGAACACGCCTAACTGGTAGTTGACCTTCGCGTTCTGTGGCGGAATTTTATTAGCACGGGCCGCTGTAATTACCGCAAATTGAATCATAGAGAAAAACCGAAATCATTCGGTAATGAGCATTTTTTATTCGTTATTGCACTTTGCGACTGGGCTGTGAGGTGTGACGTCTCTGCGCCAGGCCTGACTGAAACCGAGCGCGTGCTGACTGAATGCAGAGGAGTTGGAAATGCACCATTTTTTCTTTTAAAACAAGCTTCGTCTTCCTAGACGCGGTCATTGTATTTTTTTTGTTTTTAAAAAGCACGTACTGGGGGATGGGAAGTGCTGCCAGTTTATTTGTGAGCATTGTCTTTTTTTTTTTTTTTTTTTTGGACGACATATGGCACGTCCTGTAAGACGCTGTGAGATGCAAATTCAGGGGAGTCTGACTTTAAATGAGGCAGCGACGGTGACATGAGCCCTTTTGAAGAGTGCACATCACAGTACTCTGGGGAGGAACAGCAGGGGAGCACCCACAATGCCGTGCGGCGGCGACGCGCACCACCCACCTCTTCTCTTACAGTACGAGCGCGGTCGAGTGAAGTGGCGAGCGCGGAAACCCTGCAGTCGCAACATCAACTCGGGTTATTACCTGCGTTTTCGTTTTTACTCCTCGGAAGAACGGCAATTAAGTCCTCGGGTGTTTATCTGGAAACGAAATGAGACGGCTAGGAATAAACGATGATGCGGGCTGTAAAGGCGAAGACAATCTGCTACGCACATGCGGCGTGCGTACACAACAAGTCTTTTGATTTTTTTATGAGAGAGAGAGAAAAAGAGAGAGAGAGAGAGAGAGAGAGAGAGAGTTTTGTCTCATAGTAGACTGAAAAGTTTCAGAGAGCTGGGCTTCACACACACACACCAAACAGCAGCTTGAGCCTAATTAACAGGACATGCATCTTCCTGCACATCTGTAACTTCATTTCCAAGCGCAGTGTCCACACTAATAATCGTTCTGCTCTATAGTCATCCAGAGGCTCGTGGTGAGGAGTCACAGTAAATGATCATTAAGGGCCAGATTGCACTTAATCAATACAAAACAGCCAGAGAGAGAGAGAGAGAGAGAGAGAGAGAGAGAGAGAACACACCACATTCTGCATGATGCTATCTATACAGTAAAGTCTTACACATAAATAATCACATGAATCATTTTATGTAAGCATTTTCCTCATTATGACCAACGTTTCTTTTCATTTCTGCATATTTAACTGGTTCACGTTCAGTGTGTGTGTGAGTTTTATTTATAATTGTTTTCACATGATTTATGTGACATGACTCGTTTATTTCCACGAATGAGATTTTTTCTATGATTCCTTCACTTCCACACTTGATTCTTTATACTTTAAACATGATTCATTTATTTCTCATGTGATTCTTAATTCTTTACCCACGATTCGTTTGGTTCCAGATGTGATTCTTTATACTTTAAACACCATTCATTTATTTCCTGTACAATTCTTAATTATTTACGCACGATTCGTTTATTTCCACATGTGATTCAAAATTCTTTATGCATGATTCTTTTATTTCCCGTACAATTCTCAATTCTTTACACACGATTCTTTTAATTCCCACACGATTCTCAATTCTTTACCTGTGATTCTTTCATGTCCTCATGTGATTCTCTTATGGCGTATTGAATTGCACCTTCATGTTGTTTTCTCCTGAACACCAGTCATCATGTAAAACATTATTAAAAATGCCATCGACTTTTATTAACATTATAAATATCCGGGTGTTTACATTTACTGTTATTCAACATGATCAGTATCATGGAAAACCAGATTTTTTTCCGGTCTCAACAGCTTACTTTTACCAACTCTTTCCCAAACTCTCTTAAACTCTCTCCCCTTAAAAAAAAAAGAAAAGAAATCTAGAAATTATTGGAGTCATTTCTGGGATTCCTGAGAGAGCATAATGATTTTAATTTGCTCAGAAAATATAAATAGTATACATTAATTAAATCATATTAATTGTAATTACATTATTTATTATTTAACTATATATTATATATATTAAAATATTTATTAAATAATAATTTTAATGATATGATTTATCAATCATTCAGCTTTATATTAATAATAATGTAATGTAATATTCGTAAAAATAATATTCATTTTAATTAAATAAAAATATAAAATGCAACTGCCTTGATAAAAAAACACACTAATAATAATAATTATTAGGAAGACAATATAATAATAATTATGGTTAATGTATAATCTATAACATATTAGCTAACCTGATGTTTCACGAAATGATCGAACTACAATTTTTCTTGATGCCCATCATATTATTATTATTATTATTTTTATTTATTAATTTATTTTTTTATTAAACGTGTTTAAATAGTTGGGAATAAAAGCGGAGCGTGATGAAGCACTTGTATTTTGGAGGCAGCTCACTCGGAGGCATGGATCTGTTTTTACTGTACAGGCGTTTCTGTTGGAAATTTGGATGCCATAAGTGTAAATGCCAAAAGCAGGAAGCTCGGCTGCCTTATAGGTCCAACGAGCTACTGCGAGATCCTCTCTCTCTCTCTCTCCCTCCTCCTCCTCCTCCTCTCTCTCTCTCTCTCTCTCTCTCTCTCTCTCCCATGCTCGCTTTTCCCTCTTTCCTCTGTAAGCCGTCCAACGAGGCTCTTGCCAAAGCCGTGTGTGAACCACAGCCAAACAAAACACAGGCAGCAGTCCAGGCCAGCGCGGCACGCTTCCACTAATAGAGAGAGAAAAGGCTTCCAGACCCAACACGCTACTTACAGCACGGAGAAATTCTTTACGCTAGATAATAGCTTAATGACAGCCTAAATGAAGTCCCCGTAGTAAAAACCAATGTCAGCCAATGAGCACCTCATTAAAGGATGCTATATCCCCTTTTCCCTCCCCCTCTTTATTCAGTATCGGCGCAGGCTTCATTGTGTGGAAATCTGAAATTCCAGGAGATTTCTCCTTCTTTTGTCCTCGCGTTACAATTCTTTCTTTTTTCCCCCTCCAAAACTATCGGCTTACTCTTACTCAATATATATATACACACACCGATCCGAATGAAAACGAGAGCACCTTCCTCATGAGCTCTCTCCTGAATCTGCCATCGGATTTGGATGTGCTAACGATCTCAGGCTTTTATTACTATTATTACTATTATTATTATTATTACTAATCTCTTTGTTTTTTTTTTTAAATCTCGATATTAAGACTGGGATGAATGACGATCAGTGATCGAGCAGCACATCCTGACTTCAGGTGCTTTCATTTTTTTTTTTTCATTTTGGATTTATTTGCTTTTGATGTATTAAAAAAAATATAATAAAAGACGGGAAATCGTGCTAATGATTAGTTTATAAGATGTGTTTATTTCTGAGAGATGCAAATGGACTCTTGGATGCTTTCTGTCGATCTTTATGCTTTTGTTTGTGATACCAGGAGAAGGAATTAGTAATATTTATTCTTTTATTCAGATTTTTGCTTTTAAGAGCTGAAGAGAAACCCAGAAAGCAGCTCTATTGGAGCTTTTAATGATTTTTAATAAGTGTTCCAAAATCGAATGACACTCATGAGGAAGTGCATGGTGCTCCAGTTCGGGCACATTATAGTCTGGATTGTTGATACTGGTTTCTGAGATTTCTGTCCATCATCTTTTAGAAACCTATAACATACAGGTGACATATATATATATTTGTTCCTGCATGTTTATGTATATGTGTGTGTGTGTGTGTGTGTTGGTACAAGGCCGGGTGGTTTTAGAAGAAGCAAAAAAAAAAAAAATACTACAGCACCCTATGCTGACACAAAGACCGCTGGGAGAGAAAGAGGCGATGCGGTGTTGGGGATGCGGTGCAGGTTTTTCCCTCTCTCCCCTTTTCTTTTTTTTTTCATATGGAAATGTGAAATAATGGGGTGATTAAATAGAGCTGTATATTAAAGTACAGCTGACATTAGAATTAGCATAATGTGCTCTCGCCTCAGGCTGCATACTTTATTTGCCATCTGCGTCGGACTGCGATTCCCCCCCGGGAGGGCAGACGCCGAACACTCCTCAATAAACTCACGGCCACAAAACTACCAGCCCGGGCAGCGGCCGCTGATTCGTCTTAATTGTGGGGCAGAAATGAACATTCGGCTCCCTGATGACTTCTGTTTGGTTTGAAAGAAGTTGAACTAGTAGTCTAGAACTAAAGTGGAAATACAACACACATACACACACACACACACACACACAAAGCCGGCCTCCTTTAACATGGAGCTTTATCTTTTCAAAGCCTTGGCCATAAAACAACAAGAAGGCGGAATAGCTGAATAGTGTGTGAATTTTCAAGTGTTTGTGTGTGTGTGTGTGTGTGTGTGTGAGAGAGAGAGAGAGAAAAAAAAAGAAACGATGGCCTTTGTGTGTAAGCGTATGCTCCGTCCACTGTAATTAAGTCGAACTCTGTAGAGGACAGGACACACCGCAGAGGCGAACAGCTGTGTTCTTCGCTCTCCTTAACACAAATCGGGCGCATAATGAGTGGAAAAAAAAACTTTTGTGCTTGATTTTTATTTCTCGGTGGAGAAAAGAACCAAGGATAATGATGATGCGTTACAGTTCACGAGATATTATAGAAATGTTCATTGTAGAATTGAGAATTTATTATAGAAGAGTATAATTTTTTAATAGAAATATTGGTGTGATATTTATTTCTCAACAATAACCTTTTTTTAGATTTCCTTGTACTGCTTGTTTTTCAGACATCATTGTGTGAGGCATAAAATGTCATTTCATTTTGATTCTTGTTCAATTGATGAGCACAGTGTCAGGGTCGTAAACCCCATGTTGTAGCAGGGCGGCAGGTTTTCTCTTGCGGCTCGCGAGCGGCTTGTAGAGGAACGCGAGAGGCCAGAGCCGAGCCATTCAGCCGATCTGCTCTTTCTGATCCTGCACAATGGATCTGAGTCAACCAGCCCTGTCCTTACTCTTCTCAGCTGAGTGTGCACTATGGTCCTATTGTTCTGGTTGCACACACACACACACACACACACACAGTGGTGCATTCAAGGAAAACACTCATAAACACGCACGCGGAATCAAACACCCGAACAATTACAGCAGCATATGTTTTCCTGCATGTATTAAATTGGCGCATTAGGTCAGAACACCGAGCTTTCATTTGGTAAATAAATGGAACTCGTTTCCGGGCGCACAATTACCATTTCAACTCTGTATCTTTTTTTTTTTCCTTCCTTATCAGTCCCTCAGGAGCGAGCCTGACTGTTTAGCATCCTTTTTCACTGTATGCTCACTATAGAGGCCTTGTTTGTGCCGCCGCCGTAACGAGTCCCCTTTGCATTGGTGGACCTGTGCACTCGTCCTGCACCTTCATCAATTAGTCATGTGTAGTTAAAGGTACAGAAGGGGGCTAGTAGCGCTCCTGCTAACACAGCTCTCACTCACTCTCTCACACACACACACACACACTCACACACACACACCCTACTGGAATGCAACCGTTTTGCAAAAACACATCAAAACACAGTGACTGTTTTTTTTTTCTTTTAATTTTAACAAATAATTGCTTTTAAAACGCTAGAAGGAAGAGTGCGAGGTCAATTTGGTGGTTAATATGCCATTCCACACCATGCCGAGGAATTGTTTCTGAGCAATATTTCGTACTCGGGAGAACAGCGTGTTTGGTTAAAAAGTTCCGCTAATGTGGTGTTATTAAAAGGGTGGACGGCTTTTCAGGGGATGCGATAATAGAAAAAATAACATCTGAGAAATTCTTAATGGAAGAGCAAATAATAGCCTTAAGCTACTTTAAATGCCAAAGACCTTGACACAGAATAACAAACTTAGCAAGAATCCCCCCACTCCTTACAGCCTCTTAAATCTCAGCAAGTATTTTCCCTTCTTTATTAGAAACCATTTATCTTGATGGACCCATTTTTTTGTCTTTTTTATTTGTTTCCTAGAGGGGACAAGTTTATTTGTTTGATAGTGATAAGAGTCCCTTAAATCACAGTTTAAGTTGTTCTTCTGCAATTTAGTGCCATATTACTTTGGCATCCTAGGACGGCCTCCATGCTCCGAGGGGTTTCCGAGTTTAGAAAGTGCGGCACTAATAATTCCGTCATTTGCGAGGGGAAGATTAAAGACGAGTTGCTATAGGAGATGTCATGTTCCCACAGTGCTAACCCATCAGAGCCCGAGTATGGAAATGCTCTTGTCATGAGCTTGTCAAGTATGTGCAACGCTCTTCACAGGGCAGCGTGATGAGTGAGACCATGCCTATTGCCCAGGGTGTGAGGCAAATTTTGAAGCATGTCAAATGCCCCAGAGCGAAGCTTGTTCTTTGAAACATCCCATCGCTTTGCTCCGAGACCGCTCGCTTCATTTAAAAGTCATGCTAGCGCGCACAGAATTTCCCACAGAATTTTTTTTTTTAACAGCATTGTTAAACGTTTCATTCATTTAGACACAAGCGACTAAAAGCATCTCTTTCTCTTCTCTTTTTCTTGCTTGCAGGTAGAGATGAACCTTCCAGCTACGTATGCACGACATGCAAACAGCCCTTCCCCAGCGCCTGGTTCCTCCTGCAGCATGCCCAGAACACCCATGGGATGCGCATCTACCTGGAACCCAACAGCTCCAACACTTCGCTCACTCCACGGATCACGCTTCCTCCTCCTATTGGTGCTGAGTCCATACCCCAGTCCCCTTTGACCAACTTCTTAGGGGAAAACAACCCCTTCCATCTGCTCCGTATGACTGGGCCGCTGCTCCGAGAACCCACACCGGGCTTCGTCGAGAACCGTCTCCCAAACACCCCCCCCTTTGTTAGTCCCCCTCCACGGCATCACCTAGATCCCCATCGCCTGGAACGCCTTAGCGCCGAGGAAATGGGTTTGATTTCCCAGCATCCCAGTGCCTTCGAGAGAGTGATGCGCTTGACACCCATGGCCATGGAGACCCAGTCCATGGATTTCTCACGTCGTTTGCGAGAGCTGGCGAGCAACAACAACTCCACCCCTCCGCTATCACCCAGTCGTGCCAACCCTATGCACCGCCTGCTCAATCCCAATCCCTTCCAGCCTAACCGCAAGTCACCCTTCCTGAGCACCCCTCCACTGCCACCAATGCCACCGAACAGCACCACGCCACCTCAGACACAGGACAAGAGCAAATCCTGCGAATTCTGTGGGAAGACCTTCAAGTTCCAGAGCAACCTGATAGTGCACCGGCGAAGCCACACAGGAGAGAAGCCCTACAAGTGCCAGCTATGTGATCACGCCTGCTCCCAGGCCAGCAAGCTGAAGCGCCACATGAAGACCCACATGCACAAACCCAGCTCAGTGACAGGTCGCTCAGATGATGGCCTTTCTGCCACCAGTTCACCTGAGCCAGGTACCAGCGATGTCACAGGAGATCCCATGAAGAACAGGGACGGTGACTTCCAAGGCGAGGGACTAGGGCCAGAGAACGAAGAAGAGGAGGAGGAGGAAGAAGAGGAGGAACTGGAGAATGAGAGCAGGCCCGAGTCAAACTTCAGCATGGACTCGGAGTTCAGCCGTAACCGGGAGAATGGCTCCAAACCCCCAAATGATGAGAAGAGCCTCTCCTTGGGTAAAATGGTAGACAATGTGGGGCTGAACTCTATTCAGCAGTACAATAACTTGATCGTTGACAATCGTAAAAGGCTTCCCTTCTCAAAGAGGGGCTCTGATGGACAGAGAGACACAGGAGATGAGGACTCGGTAGTGGAGGAAATGGATCACGTGGAGCGGGCCACCGTGAACGGCAGGATCTGTGGCTCGGGCGATTCTTTCTCAGGCCTGTTCCCCCGCAAGCCCACCCCCATCACCAGTCCCAGCCTCTCCAACTCCTCCAAGAGGATCAAAATAGAGAAAGACTTGGACATGCCCCCAGCATCTCTAATCCCCTCAGAGAACGTATACTCCCAATGGCTGGTGGGTTATGCAGCATCACGGCACTTCATCAAAGACCCCTTCCTTGGCTTCACTGATTCCAGACAATCACCTTTCGCCACCTCGTCCGAGCACTCATCGGAAAATGGCAGCTTGCGCTTCTCCACTCCTCCTGGGGACCTGTTGGATGGGGGCCTTTCTGGACGCAGTGGCACTGCCAGCGGCGGCAGCACGCCTCATCTGTCTGGGGGACCGGGACGTCCTAGTTCCAAAGAGAGCCGGCGCAGCGACACATGTGAGTTCTGTGGCAAGGTTTTCAAGAACTGCAGCAACTTGACGGTGCATCGGCGCAGCCACACGGGCGAGAGGCCCTACAAGTGCGAGTTGTGCAACTACGCCTGTGCGCAGAGCAGCAAGCTCACCCGCCACATGAAGACGCACGGGCAGCTCGGTAAGGAAGTGTACCGCTGTGACATTTGCCAAATGCCCTTTAGCGTCTACAGCACGCTAGAGAAACACATGAAAAAGTGGCATGGCGAACATTTGATGACGAACGAGGTCAAAATCGAACAAGCTGAGAGAAGCTAAGCCAGATTTTCCCATTTTGCCTCACAATTCCTTGAATATATTAAAAACAAAAAAGGGTAGCTGGATACTCTGTTTTCCTTTTCAAATAATAATAATAATGATTTGAATTAGATTTGCCTAAGAAACTGCCATCTGAGGAATAAAAAAAGACAGAAGCTAAGAGAAATTGGAGCGGGTCTAAACTGCCTAATTTGGCATTTTGTTTTTTCAGTCTGTCAGTCTAACAATGGACGAATTAGATGATGTTTAAATGGAGCCTTTAACTGTGCAATAATTTCTGTATTTATTGGATTTCGTAATGTTTTGGCATGTGCAGGTGCATTTTTCTTTCTTTCTTTTTTTGTTCATTGTCTTACTTTGAAATTCAAATGCTGTGATTTTTTTGCTGTTGTTTTAAAAACCCAGACAAAACAAAAACCTGAGATTTAGTTTTTATCCATAACAGAGTACGATTTGAGAGATCTTTAGGCCGCTGCTCATGAAACTGTATATTTAAGCTACATGTAATTTCTTGAAGAGAAGCCGGGTTCAATCTGCGATTTTTCACGGAACTGAGAAAGCTATCGTTTTTGTTTGTTTGTTTGTTTCATTTAGTCATTTTAGGATATAAGCGGACAACAATCCTTAGACTTTGTAGCGTGAACCGTTTTCAGACGTGTCAATCTGATTGGAAATGTAGCACTGAATGTCGGATGCGACGGTAAACCTGGTGGATCATGGGTTCTACGTGATGCATAGAGGTAGAAGAAGGTAGTTCTGGTACTAAGTACCGATCCAGACTAATCAAGCAAAAAAAACTTGCTTCAGTTCTTGCTCAGATGCTAAAAAAAAAAAGCGTACGACCTTGATTAGCGACAACAGGTCTTTTCTCTTTTCTCTTTTCTAATGCTTGGTCGCTCGGTCCTCCGAGTCGTTCGCTCGGACGTTTTCCAGAGCGAATTCCGACTATCAACACGACTACCTACCTAGCTATGATTAGCGCCATGTTTTTTTATACACAACTGTGGCTATAATTATACCCACACTGACATTCCACAAACAGCCATAACGTCTTATATATGGGTTGATATCGAAGATTATGCAGGAGAAATACTATTTATCTTAGCTAGCACCTCTGCTTCTAATAATCCGATGTACATTGATGAACATTCAGGACGAAATGTTGACCCGATTTAAGCCGGATTAGCGGGAAGATTCAGACATACGCTGATTAATGATGTGTCCAAGTGCATTTTTTATGTATATACCAATTTGCAATCATTGAGAATTCAAATTCATAATGTACTGTAAAGATGAATTACATACACGAGTCGTATGCACGGAAAAAAAATATAAATATATATATATATGTTTTTTTAAATCTGTTTAAGCGAAAACAGTAAGACTTTTTTTCTTTTCTCTCTTCTCATTCAGGACTTCCTGTGATGTGTAGTTGAAGTAGCAACACGCATAAAGAATGCGCAGCTGAATTTTTTTTAAAGCTTCCCTTTTCTTTTCCTCCTCCACCACCCCCAGCCCCCCGCCATATTTTTTTTCTCTCTCTCAACGATCACTCCCATCACCTAAAAACATATTTTACCACACGAGGGCCGACAATTTATAGAATCGAGGAGTTATCACACGGTTTAAGAAAAAAAAAAAAAGAAAGAAAGAAAGAAAGAAAGAAAGAAAAAAAGAGACTGAAGAAGAAAAAGAAGAGAGAAAATCAGCCGCATCTCTTTGCAGTTCGTCCCCGCACTTTATGATTTGTTTTGTGCATTTACGGCGTCACGAGCAAGGAAACGGCTTCTGAGCAAGAAATTACGCGGAAAAAGGATTTTTATTTTTTTTTCCTTTCCTTTTTTTTTAAGTTTTGCGAAAGGGATCATCTGAGATTCAAGTGCCCGTGTTGCAAGGCTTGGCTTTCACAACACAGGCACTATAAAAAGTGAAATTAATTTATTTGGATGGGGTATTTTTCTTTTCTTTTTTTTTTTTTGTACTGCCGTATCAATTTGACATGAGTGTGCCTTGAATACTGAATACTGATCTTCCTATTTATTGTCTGGCAAAAGACAAAATGCAACTCCTTTTTTTTTGGGTGCAAATAAATAAATAGATAGATAGATAAATAAATAAATAAATAAACAAATAAACAAATAAATAAATAAAAAGCCTGTAGATTTAATCTGCTTTCGGAAAAAAACGAACCAATCAGCGATCGGAAATAATTCTCGAATAAAGATTCTCGATAAGGAATAAACAGCACAATGGTGATGTGTGTGTTTGTAGATATGTATGTGTATGTACATGGAGCACACACACACGTATAGATGTATATTTCTTCACTTCAGGATACGACGCAATCCCTTAAAAAATTTTCTTTTTTTTTTAAAAAATCTGTACATTGTTTTCCAATTTTTTTCCATTTTTTTCCCTTTTCTTTTCTCACTCTTTTTTAAGTTTTATTTTATTTTATTTTACTACAATTAAACAAGGAAGAGACTGGACGAACATCAGGAACTACAGAAAAAAAAAAAAACTTTAGTGCACTCTGTCTTAAAATACGTTTACAGTATTGAAACAAGTACAAGGGTAAAAATGATATTTCTGTGTATGTGTGTTTTAAACAAACAAAAAAAAGTATTTTTTTGTTGTTTTTTTTTCCCTTTTATTTCTTGCTTATAAAATTTCTCTGAATGCCACAGTGGCTATGTGTATATTGGTTGTTTTTTTTTTTTGTTTGTTTTTTTTTGGTGACGGGGTTTTAGTATATATATAAATATATAAATATAAATATATATATTAAATTTTTTTTCTTGTTTACTGTAAAAGTATACCAGTATTTGTAATATTGGAGAATGCCTGGGCATTTTACACAAAAAAAAAGGAAAAAAAAAATAAATTTTTTTTTAATGATTTTTTATTTTATTTTTGGTTTCATTCTGCAGTCCGATTTAAATGGTGGGTCTCGAATTAATTTTATTTTTTTATTTTTTTTTGTCACTGTAACTGTAAAAGTCTTGAGTTTTTGCGTAGCTTTCTGCCTTGGGTGTGAGAAAATAAAGACAAATTAATTTAAAAAAAAAAAGAAAAAAAAAAGAGAGAACTGCAAAATCGAGCTTGGAGGCTGAGGGGTCTGTGAGGACGATGATGATGATGCTGATGATTTCTGGATGATCACCCCCTCTCCCCCCAAACATTAATTCTTTGCAGGAAGAAAAAAAAACAATCCTTGTCATCTGTATGTTTTTATTTAAGCTGGAATGGATTCTCTTAAAGACAATTGACTTATTTGTAACGGGGCTTGAAATTTTTTCGGACCTTGCGATGCAATGTCGCCTTCCCAACACCCCGCACCCCACCCCACCCCCCGAGCTGCCACGGTAGATCCACTTTTCATTTTATGGGCAGGATAAAACGGGAAGCATTTTGCATTTCTGAATATGAAACCTGTATAGAAGGGATTGAAAGGTTGTTGGACGGCCTTTTGCTGTAGCTGCATATATGACAGTAAATGTTTTTGCTCACTATTATATTGGTTGTAAATATTTTTTTTTTAAAACGCTTACCCAGACCTTTTGCTTTTTGGTTTTCTTTGTGTGTGTTGGGCGTGGCCCCGGGAGCAGCCTGTCTCTTACCTGTTGGCCCTCCACCCCCAGCCCTGTGTGTTCGATTCTGAGTGTAAAAACGCGGTTCTGTACGGAGCCTGCAACCTGCAGCTCTCTTAGCATGAGAAGAATAGAGCACAAATACAAACTGTTTTACTTGTCTAACTCACTCCTGCGCTCTCCTGTCATCATTTTCTTACAAACAAACAAAACACTCACTTCTCTGATCTGACACATGGGTGCACATGTAGGTGTCTATCTATCTATCTATCTATCTATCTATCTATCTATCTATCTATCTATCTATCTATCTATCTATCTATCTATCTATCTATCCCACCATCACATTTCTCTCTCTCCCCTCCTATATCCTACTACCATCTCTCTCTCTCTGTCTTTCTCTCTCTATTACATATACACTTATCTGTATATTATCCATGTCTATAAACAAACAAACAAACAAGCAAATAAATAAAAAGAGGTCTGCAGACATTCACTAGAGTTTATATAGACTTATATAACAAAATATTTAAAAAAATATTTGAATAGATAGATAGATAGATAGATAGATAGATAGATAGATAGATAGATAGATAGATAGATAGATAGACAGACAGACAGACAGACAGACAGACAGACAGACAGATAGATAGACAGATGAATGGTGAGAGTAGAGAGATAACAAGAGAGATAGCTAGTGTGAGCTAGCTAGCTAGCTAGCTAGCTAGCTAGCTAGCTAGATAGATAGATAGATAGATAGATAGATAAATGAGTGAATCAAATACATAAATACATGTCTGAATAAACATACAAACAAACAAACAAACAAACAAATAAATAAATAAATAAATAAATAAATAAATAAACATTTGGTGATATCTTTAGAAAGAAACAAAATATTTAATGCTTTAAAATAATAATTTTATGCAGATGGAATGCGTACTGATGTACTGTACACTGTTTATATCTTTTAGATAACATGCAGAATATGAGCTTTATCTTTATAAAGGTTAGCATAGATTTGTCCAAGCAGGCACAAAGAGACAAATACATTAAAGTCACATGACTAATTACACACACAGCGAGCACAGAGCATACGTCTTCACCCGATATCAGCCACGTGGACTTCTCAGTGTGTGTAAATAAAGAGCACTGCAGTACGCTCCGATTCAGACGAGCGACTCGGACTGTCCAGAGAGCGAGACAACACACAGCCGAGTTACTGTTTCCACCCCGAAGTGGATTATTTTCCTACAACAGCACATCGTGAGGTATTTTTTATGCAGTTATAGTTACTTTTAAGCCCAGGAGTCACGTTAGGGCCTGTTACACTCTCAGAGGTGTTTTTTCTGTCCTGAAGATGTAGTAGATGTGAACATTATAAACACGACTCTGACACTGGAGACTCCTTCCATCAATGTCCTAACAGAAAAGTCCACTATAACAACAATTACACAATTTTTTGGGTTTGAAAATAATAAATTAATAAATAAATAAATAAATAAATAAATAAATAAATAAATAAATAAATAAATAAATAAATGTGTATGTAGTGTCACTGGTGTAAGTCATCAGAGACAATCAGAGGAACGTGTGTGTGTTGTGATGCTTTATGGAAACAGGAAACACTCCACTAACACGTGAAATATTTACACTCAGCACTATCTATCTATCTATCTATCTATCTATCTATCTATCTATCTATCTATCTATCTATCTATCTATCTAGCTAGCTAGCTAGCTAGCTAGCTCACACTAGCTATCTCTCTTGTTATCTCTCTACTCTCACCATTCATCTGTCTATCTATCTGTCTGTCTGTCTGTCTGTCTGTCTGTCTATCTATCTATCTATCTATCTATCACCACCATCTCTCTCTCTCTCTCTCTCTCTCTCTATTTTTGTTATGTTACAATCTCAGAGGTGTTTTTAAAAAATAAATAAATAAATAAATAACTCCTAATATAAACATGCCTCTGACATTGGAGACTCCTTCCATCGATGTCCTAACAGAAAACTCCACTAAAACAACAATTACACAATTTTTTTGGTGTAGAAATAATAAATAAATAAATAAATAAATAAATAAATAAATAAATAAATAAATGTAGTGTCATTGGTGTAAGTCGTCAGATACAATCAGAGGAACGTGTGTGTTATAATGCTTTATGGAAACAGGAAACACTCCACTAACACGTGAAATATTTTCACTCAGCTCGTGAAAGAGAGCGCTGAATATCCGTCCAAAGCCATTTTGTAGGAAGTTGTGTTGACGTTCAGCAGAGAGCGAGATGGAGGGACGCGGATCCTCAGTGAGTGACGCCGGGCTCGGCAGGTGCCCGATGGCTGGCAGGCGCCGGGCGCTGAATTAGCGCTCATCCCATCATTAAGCCCCTGCTCATGCTCAACTCTCGGCGGTGTTAAATACGCCGTTCCCCTCGGTCAGCCATCAAACATCCTCCCAGCTTAGCCCACGGGGCTTTCACACTTCACTCAGCAGAGAAAGAAAGAGAGAGAGAGAGAGAGAGAGAAAAAAAAAGATCCACATTCTCATCCGACATCAGAAGCACACAGTGAAGGAGAGGAAGAGAGAAGAACTCGACGTACTAAAGCAGACCGGTTTTTCTCACCTTAAACAAAAGCACTGCGGGTCATAAATCACATCCTGCTGTCAAACCTATACAGTTATGTTTTTATTTTATTTTATTTTTTTTAATAGTTTTCCCCTCTGGTTATTGACTCTAACTTCATCGTTGGCTGAAAAATTGCTTCTCATAAATCAACAGAACGAGAGGCACAAATCTTTAAACCTATCAACGACAATTCAATGAAAACAAAAGGCGCTATTAAACCCAGAGACACCTGTGAAAATCCTCTGCGCTGGATCTGGGGTCAAGTTTTATTTTCCTTCAACAAAAAAAGGAAAAAAAAAATGGAAGTGGGGTTGAAAATGAGGCATGTTGAGACAGAACCGAGAATCGGGACGAGTCTTGATTTGGCATCAGTTTCAAGGCAAAAGGGTAATTAAGCCTATCCCTGACTGGCCTGCACTTTGAAGTCCCCCATAGGGGGGATTATTCCCAGTAAAGTGAGAGAAAGAGAGAGAGAGAGAGAGAGAGAGAGAGGGAGGGAGGAAGGAAGGGAAGGCGACTCTGGCTCTCTCCTCACATTCCACTTGAGTCATGTATAAGCCAGTAGGCATCAGGACAAGTCCAGGGCAGCACTGGAACTCTGAGTCCTCGTCGTTCTGTTCAACTTCCTTTATCAGATTAAACATCCGACGTGTCCGCAGCTCCGTCCACTCCTTTACCTCTCACTACTTCTTCACCTGCTGAAATTTAGAGCACGGTTCTGTTGAACTCTCTGCTTTCAGACTGGGGAAAAAAAATCTCTCCTCTGATTGGTCAGAAAATATTGGAACATCAATTCATGTTCTTATGTAAGACTAATCAGATTCTGTGATTAGATATTGACATTACGTTTTAGGGAAGGAGTCTCCAGTGTCAGCATTTCTATAGTAACCAGTGCTTCACAGGGATTCGTATGGAAAATAATCTGAGGCTAATAATGAACTCTCTTCTCTGATTGGTCAGAAAATGTTGGAATGACAGTTCACTTTCTATCGGTTCTAGAGTTCCGACTTACATAAGACTAATAATCAGATTCTGTGAATAGACATTTACTTCACCTTTTAGGGAAGGAGTCTCCGGTGTCAACAGTTCTATAGTAACCGCTCCTTCACAGGGATTCGTATGGAAAATAATTTGTGGCTAATAATAAACTCTCTACTCTGATTGGTCAGAAGATGTTGGAATTTTGGTTTGTTTCTAAGGCAACGACTGACATGAGACTAATGATCAGATTCTGTGATTAGACATTTACTTCACATTTTAGGGAAGGAGTCTCCACTGTCAGTGTTTCTATGGTACCAATCCTTCACAGGGATTTGTACCTTCTGTAATTCGTAATTTCAGTTTGTTTCTATAGCAACGATGTACATAATCAGATTCTGTGATTAGACATTTACTTCATCTTCCGGTGTCAGCGTTTCTATAGTAACCAGTGCTTCACAGGGATTCGTATGGAAAATAATCTAAGGCTAATAATGAACTCTCTCCTCTGATTGGTCAGAAAATGTTAGAATGTCAGTTCACGTTCTGTCGTTTCTGTAGCAACAACTGACATAAGGCTACTAATCAGATTCTGTGATTTTACATTTACATTACCTTTTAGGGAAGGAGTCTCCGGTGTCAGCGTTTCTATAGTAACCACTCCTTCACAGAGTCTTGCATGGAAAATAATCTACGGCTAATAATAAACAGAAGAGAAAAACATTATTTCTTGGAAAGAGCTCGCAGTGTCGCTGCTCTGCAACACGTGTCTGTACACGTTTTACCACGTGGACTTCATGACCTCATGGAGGATCAATCATTTTCTCGCTAACGTGACGAGCTTCTAAGGGAAAGAAACCAGAGGGAGGGAGGCGTGCGAGAGCGAAGCTTTAATGCAAAGTTTCACAGAAATTCCACAACATTAAATGTAACAATAAATGGATAAAATAATAATAATAAACAGCACATTTTTATTTCATAAAAGGAAACAAATCTAAGACACAAAATCTACTTTTATTTGATAAACTAATCTATTATGCAGAACACTCCTTTCTGTTATAACCTTGTCACACTCATTTATTTATTATTTATTTTTAATGAATACAACGTTAAATAATTAGATACACAAACCCCGCCTCTTAACCCTAACCCCTCTATCATTTATACGAGTGAGTCGTGAAAACTGTTACACGTTTACAATTGATGATAAAAAATGATGATGATAAAATGACAGACTTTTTTTAAAATATTATTCTCAATTTTAAAAAAAGACCCCGTCTGTTTACTTCCAGAAGCGTGAAATGCAGCGATTAAAATGTTTTCCAAGTGCAACAAAAGAACGCGAATCAGCCAGGTGCAATGAAAGGTCAATGACCGCGTCGGTATCTCCACACAAAAAGAGGAGTGTTTGGCAAAACTGGCAATGAGAAAAAAAAGTGAACTGTTAATATTTCATTTAATCTGACTGAAGAGGCATTGTGTATCCATTCACACGATAAGAGGTGTGTGTATGTGTAATGCTGGTGGACTATTTTGTGTACACACACTGCATCTTCATTCACATATGGACCCTGTAGCATGACTGAAACCTGTGTGTGTGTTTAAAATGTAACCCAGCCTCTCATTAGCCTGCTTTTGCTTACTTTCATTATATAAACAGCGGCGGGATTAAAAGCCACACGCGCGACGCGTTCAGACGGTATGGAATTATATCGTGCTGAGCCCTGATGCCGTACCAGACCTCCCCTCTCATTAAAAGAAAACTTCAAGTGCCCCATTTTTTTTTTGTGTGTGGCTTACAGAGAGTGTGTGCTGACAGGTACGACACTTCTTAAGACTTCCAGATCAACGTGGCTATTCTCCTGCGCAAAAAAAAAAAAAGAAGAAGAAAAAATCCCCCCGGCGGGCCTGAAAATGCGACGGCGCAGGAATTCACTGTCGGACAGGAGGGTGGGAGGCTGGGAGGCTTTTGTGAGTGAGTGTGAGTAAATAAAAGTACCTACCTCAAAGTGGATAGCAGGGGGGAAAAAATGGTGGAGGACCGGCTAGAGTGGAGGGGAGGGGAAGGGAGGGGAGGGGAGGCATTATGGGTGTGGGGGGGGGCTGGATGGGATGGGATGGCGAGATGACGAGACGACTCACCTAATTACTCTGGGAGAGAAACGGAGTCTCGGTGGAGGACGGTTCAATGAGGGAGTCATGGCGAATCAGGGGAATCCCCGGACTTGGGTTGTAATTATTACCACTATTATTCACCCAACTTGTCCTTGTCCAATTGATTGGCATGGCTGTTTCATGGCTGTTTCCAAAAAAGCTCTCTCTCTCCCTCCTTTTTTTCTCCTCTTTTTCCCTTCGTTTCCGTCTGACAGCATGACAAATGACAAGAAAACTAATCAAAGACATTCAAATCAATTTGAGGCCTCGGCGAACGCGCCGTCTCCAGCCGAAGCTGTGAAAAACGACTGCTGATGTGGAAAAGAGGGGAAAAAAAAGAAGCTACGAGTGTCTTACGTCGAGTGATTTCGACAGGACTGCATCGGATTCTTCACAGTGGTGATACAACTCGCTTCCCAAGAATATGAAGTGGGGGAGAAATTGTTCTCGATAATTTCACGTAATCAACAATTCAATTAAAGTGTGTATTATTATTATTTTTATTATTATTATTATTATTATTATTATTATTATTATCATTAGGACCACAGTTCTGATGAATTCCTCGATTACAGCAGCATCGATCACGCAAGCTTCCTGTTCAATAGAAGACTTGGTCACGATTGTGACGTTTATTGAAGACGTTTCTTGAACGTTTATGGAAGGAGTCTCCAGTGCCAGAGTAAAAGTTCCAGTTTCTCTCCAACATGAAAACTGCCTCTTATCGTCTGCTGGAAGGTTCCACAACATCCATGTAGATCTATAAGCAGATAAAACATATGATGTCTTTCTTTAATCTGTTCAATTTATTCAGAAGTGTTTTGTAAGGTAGGAGGAAACCGGAGAACCCAGAGGAAATGGCGAGAGCATGCGAAACTCCGGGCAGACTGGAGAACCCAAGCTAATATGTAATCTTTAAAATAAAAGTGTCACGGAAAAAGTTATTGAGAAGAATTTCTTCAGATTACACCATAGCGGTGATTCAAAATTCACTTATTTCTCTCCTTAAGTGAAAATGCTTTCTGTTCTTTAAAACACACACACACTCTCACACACACACACACACACACACACATCTGTGAGCAACCGAAGGCACCGGCGAGGTGCGAGGTGCCTTTTTGATATTCAGATTCGCCTGCCTACACAGAGCATTATGACACATTTGGATGATCGCATTGTGGGATTAGGAGGCTGCCTTGTCATTTTCAACAACAATACGGCGATTTAGGGATGCTATTTCTCACAGTGCGCCACGCATTAACGCCGGGCCTGAAGATTTACATAAATCTTTGTCTTAAGATGAAAGAAGAAAAAAAAAGGTTTTGAGACAATGAAGTTAAGCTTTGGAAATGGGAAAAGAAAGTGTGTGTATGTGTGTGTGTGTGTGTGTGAGTAGGAAAGAAAAAGTTTTCTGTTTGAAATCAATCTACTTTTGATACAAAGATACATAATGCCCTCGTTTTCATGTCCTCGTCATGAAAAAATGAGTGAGAGAGAGAGAGAGAGAGAGAGAAAGAGAGAGAGGCAAAGCCATGCTTTCAGGCCGGGGTTAGTGCCGTGTCTTCCCCCCGAATTGCTGCGCTCCTTAATCTTATTGCCTGTGGCAGTCATTTTGAAAAGTGACCTAGATTGTTTCTCCACCCCTCGCTGATTGGATTCATCCGCTGTGATTGTGAATCGGTTTACGGTGCATCGTGGCCTGGAGTCTGCAGCCGCAATCTGACCACTGACGGACATTTCTGATCGTCTTCCCCAAATCCGCGATGCAGATTCTCAACCGCTATCTTACAAACAAAACGCAGAAACGAAGGAATTTCTCCGTAACAACCTTTGATAGGATGGACTATTAGTACTCATGATCAAAAAATGAAGAACAATAAGACAAAAGTAACGGTGCTCTATAAAAAATAGGACGCGGGAGTCGACACACTGCAGAGGCAGAGCTGCTCTCTGGGAGCTTTGCCTTTTATGGAGTTTTGTGGGCGGGGCTTGAACAAGGAGATCCATTCATAATTGAAACGTTTGATGAACATTACTATGTGTACATGAGGGATGAAGGAAATCCGCACGACATAAATCAACACTGAGTCTGTAATTGGTTTGATGTTTGTAAATACAATCTTTCATACAAATTTGTTAATGATAACGTTAATAAATATAACTGATTTAAAAAAAACCAAATTTGCATATTTGATCAAACTTCGAGCTTGATCAAGGTCAGAAAACGCTTGGATCGGATTCCTTGTTATTAGGAGGATGAACGTCTCTGGTGAATGAGAAAATGGCACTTGAGAATACGCTTTGTTTTTGAGATTTTTATTCCTTTTATTGGACTCTGCCATAATGGATTCAGGACAACAATGTCATTAAGTGACCGCTAACGCCTCACTAGAATAACGGAAAATATGAACACCAAAATAATAATAATAATAATATTAAAAATAAAAAATAAATAATTTTTTTTTGCAACACCTTGTCAAATAATAATAATAATAATAATAATAATAATAATAATAATAACAATAAAATAGCTGTGAGTTAGTATTTAATATTAAATACTACTAAAGTAATACTAAATATATTATTAAAATGACTTATAAGTATAAATCAGTAAGGGTTGTAGTAAATAAATATGCACCAGTAATATTAACGACAATATTTTTTAATAAAAAAAAAACATTAGCTATTGATAGCTATGCACACTGGCTAGTTTTCCCAAGCGAAAGAATGATGACATTCGTGTGTGTTACTGGAAACGTTTAGATTCAAGTCATGTGTTTCTCTTTGCTCGCAACAAAAACGAGACAAATGAGCCTTAGCCCCTCTTTTGCATTCTCACCCACTTCCCCTGAATCCAGGGCCACAATCCAGGATCCATATGTCCGGCATATGATGCGACTCGCTCCCCGCTGCGATAAATAAATGCGGCGGAGTCGAGCCATGGAAACACTTTGGTGCGATTCTAATTCCAGACGAAAGGTCGTTATTTATTGCTTTTCCCCGCCTGAAGCAGGAGGCCGTGCCCGTCCCTGTGTCCCTCCGTCACTCCGTCCGTCGGTCCGAAGTAATAAAATAAACAAATGGCAGTAGAGCGAACTGGAAAAAGGTTATTTACATGTGCAGAAACTTCAGTCAGCATCAGCGCTGACAGGAGCCACACTCCTCCATCAGATAACACACACACACTTGCCTCTCTCTCTCTCTGTCTGTGTGTGTATGTGTGTGTGTGTTCTCATTGCTCTGGGATGTTTTTGTTCCTTCTGGTGTGATCAGTTCCCAGGGTCTGGAGTCCTCCGTAACATGACATTGTAATCTCGGCCATGTTTTATTTATGGACCGTGCCGAAGCAGATAACGGCTGTTTTAACAAACAAAGATGATTGCTTCGGGGGCCACTCACTCATCCCGGGGTAATTAAGGCAAAGTAGTTCGTTGGGTTAGCATGCACCCGGCTATCTATTATTTCAGTTTTAAAAAGGCTGTGTGTGTGTTACTGTGTGTGTGTGTTTTACTGTGTGTGTGTCTGTGTGTGTGTGTGTGTGTGTGTGTGTGTGAGTACGGAGTAGGTTAAAGTAGAAAGTTTGAATCAAAACCTCTTTTGTCATGTCCTATCTGGACTTTAATGGTCTCGCTCTACTGCTATCTGAGGACTCGGCGGCTCAGTGAGGAATAAAACACTGTGTGTCGTGCTGTAACAGGAAATTAATCAAGTTGTGATGAAACAGAGTCACGGTTAATGTCCGGAAGTTTCGATAATTTTACTATAATGGCTTATAACCATTTCTCCTAATGATTACCAATCATTTATTAAGGAACGACAGTACATTTGTAAATTTCCCACTGGGATGAATAAAGGATCTATCTATCTATCTATCTATCTATCTATCTATCTATCTATCTATCTATCTATCTATCTATCTATCTATCTATCTATCTATCTATCTATCCAGAGCGACTTACAGTTTATCTCATTTTATACTTTAATTGGGTGACTGAGAATTAAGGGCCTTGCTGAATGGCCCAGCAGTGGCAGCGTGGTGGACCTGGGATTCGAACCCACAACCTTAACACCCTCTGTTTTGTCTATCGTTTTTGAATATAATAAAAATAAATAAGACAAAATGTTTTTATAGCTTGTCATAGAGAATAATACTAGTAGAGAAAGCACATAAGAGTATCAGGTAGGAAAACATACTGATTATTGCACACCAATGACACTGGAGACTCCTTCCAACATGTCTGTCTCTGTTATATTTATAAATTTCCGAAAAAATCTTTACAGGTCTCTGTTACGATAGAAATGATAACGCACAGTACCGTAACGTGTGCATTAATATAAACCTTATGGGGAACTCCAAAGCAGAAAACACGAGCCGTCTTCCCGGATGTTGATTTGATTTGATTTATTTATTTATATATATATTTTTTTATTTGGATGTCACTAAGAAGTACAAAGTAAGCTTTGGAAATCGATGACTGAAGGACGGCAGGGACGAGGGAGACGTCAGGGACGAGGGGGACGGTGATGTGTTTGCTGTAGGCCCTGTCCCTCGCCATGTTTATTTGTAAACTGAGCAGACAATATGAAAAGCCGGGCTGTATAAAGAGTCCGGGATGCCAGCTGGCTGAGGGTATTCACCCCCCCAACACACACACACACACAAACACACACCCTCAGACAATGCCAAGCGCCTCAGCAGACGCCTGGATGCACACACACACACACACACACACACACACACACACAAAGACACACATGCACACATGCACACATCGTATATACATACATATATACAAAAACAAAAACTCAAGTGTGTACACTGAATTAAATAGATATTTACATATGAACAGACACACACACACACACACACACATTCGACTGTGTAAACAAACTTAAAAAGAAATTCACATACCCTGATTTAAAGAGAATTCACACACACACACAGACAGATAGATAGATAGATAGCTAGATAGATCAGCATTTATCTGAACTGTACAGTGTTTACACACACACACACACACACACACACACACAAGCATGTTCGTTCCAACTGTATATTAAATATCATATGTTTTTTTTCTGACACTGAATTGAGTAACTGACTCACCATGAAGCCTTCAGAGACTTCACAAAACTTTATTTCTCTCTGTTTATGTCTTCTGGGTTTAAAGAAAAAGCCATAAAAGCACATACAGGACTGGTGTTTAACAACAAACTCAAATTTACACGAAAAGTCAGGGGGAGTGTGAGGAAATCTGCTCCGAGCGATCCATCAGTGTGTTGGTGGTGTGTGTTGGTTTGCAGTGCTCTCAGATACACTTCCTGTTACTTAGAGAAGCTACGTGAAAGGGATGGAAGTCTTGGTGTACAAGACCAGTTTAATTAGTGATGTTAGGTCCTTTATCGTGGCTGTATGGTGTAAACGTGTGTGTGTGGTGTAGTAGGTGTAGTTTGACACAATCAGCTGCTCATGACGATCCATCCCACTGCTGGCTTCATCCTATAAACATATAATATTACAGATTTTTTATTTATTTAATTTTTTCCATATCATCTTATGATGTTAATCAGATTTGCCATAACAGCTGGGATAAATAACACACACACACACACACACACACACACTGAGAAAACACTCACCTTGTATGGTAACTCGTGCATGCGCAAATGGGGTCTTGCTAGTCAATGGTTAATAAAAATGAATAGAATAAAGTACGCGTGAAATAAAAAGTAATACCTATAGCCATCTAAATGCTATACAGTTAAAAAAATATATATATATATTTTCATTTACATGGAATATAACTGAATATGTCAGTGTTAATGCTACTGCTAACGATGTAGCATTCACATATATCTTCTTTCGGCTTTTCCCTTCAGGGGTGGCCACAGCAAATCATCTCTCTCCACCTATCCCTATCTTCTGCATCCTCAACACTTACACCCACTAGCTTCATATCCTCATTTATTCCATCCATATACCTCCTCTTTGGCCTTCCTCTTTGCCTCCTGCCTGGCAGCTCCATGTCCAACATTCTCCTACCGATATACTCACTCTCCCTCCTCTGGACATGTCCAAACCATCTTAATCTGTCCTCCCTAACTTTGTCCCCCAAACGTCCAACATGAGCTGTCCCTCTGATGTACTCGTTCCTAATCCTGTCCAATCGTGTCCCTCCCACAGAGAACCTCAACATCTTCAGCTCTGCTACCCTCCAGCTCTGACTCCTGTCTCTTCCTCAGTGACACTGCCTCTAAACCATACAGCATGGCCGGTCTCAACAACTACAACTAGTAGTGACAGCTACTCATAATATAATGTTATAATGTGTTGTTATCGGCTCGAGTAACGGATTGAGTATTGACAGTGCACAATGATTATATGCATGCAGGCAGGTAGCCATGTTTTCTAATACACACCGCAAGCCCTGCCCCCTTTATTTATATATTAAAAGAGTGCCACATACATACATTATTTTCATTTCCAGTCACCTTGTGCAATGGAAGAAAACGTGTTCACCATCAGCTAATCAATGCTAGTTGGGATAGGTAATGCTAGCTAGGCTAACACGCTAATCGATAATGCAGTGTTTAGCTAATTATGTTGAGTATGTAAGAATAACGTTTTTAACAGAATGCATACACTTTGTTCACTTGCAACCCGAGCATGCGCTCACACTCACGTTCACACGCACACACACACACGTACGCACACACACACACACGCACACACACACACACACACAGGATCCAGGTAGCCTCTGGTCTTCCTAGTGACAAACCACCATGCTGCACTGCCAACTGATTTTTTTTTTGTTGTTCTTTTGCTCAAAGCGTGTGTGTGTGTGTGTGTGTGTGTGTGTGTGTGTGTGCCCCCCAGCGAGAAAACAAATTGTTCTCTGTTCCTGTTCACATCAATTGATGTTCTATTAAGACCAGATGGCCTTGATAGGCATAAACCCATCTTGCAGAAAATACATACAAATTGTTGATGTCTATTAATTTTCTGTCGTTTCCCACTTCTACACCGGAGAGCTTTAGCCGTGGGCTGATGGCACCCTGACCAAGAGTTTTTCCTTCTCCATTCGTTCTCTGCACACACACACACACACACATACACACACACACACATTGAAACAGATAACATGGCCATGAAACACTAGTGTGTGCTGATCTCAGTGTTTTCTTCAGTGTGTATGATTTGGGTTGTTACAAGAATTTTATCCTTTGTATCTCTTAAGGTCAACACTGTCCATCAAAATGTTTGATGCATTCTGATTGATCTGTATTCTGATTGGACAGAAGGTGTTGATTAGCTAATATGAGCAGGAATACATTTCTTTAGTAACAGCTTACACATTACACTCGTCTTAATACAAAAAAAAAATAGCGCTAAGGAGATGGAAGGAGTCCCCAGTGTCAGCTGGGAATTAGCGCAACTTCTCAGAGTGTACTCAATATTCTATTAACGCTAAAAGAGAAAAAACTGGTGAGGGAACGACCAATTCTTGCTGCTAGAACGTACGCCGTATCTTGTTTCGTTGTCGATCCACAACATTAAAGGTAACTATAAGAGGAAAAAAAATTCAGACACGTTTGTTATGCTGATAATAATAAAATTATAATCATTGGGAAATTATTGTAGCGTGCAAGAAATAATATGGCGTCAGGGTGAGAGGTAAGGGTCATCATGCCGCTGTGTCATTGATTAGTTTCCTAAAACAGCACAACACACAGATTTTTTTCCTTGTCTGGATTTTAGAAGTGTATATGGTGTAGGTGAGACAGATCGAGTCACGTTTTGGCAGGTTTGAATATTCTCTCTCTCTCTCTTTGTGTCTGTGTTTTGGACAAATGCTGACTTATCACAGCTCTTGAACTTCAGCTGCCAGTTCTCTCTCATTTGGTGGCCTTTTGATGATAGGCTGGTCGAAGAATTTGGCCATGAAAGGCGTGTTTTGTAACTTGACACAGAGCGCCGAGCCAAACAGGCTCTCTCTCACACACACACACACACACACACTCCTCAAGCCTGCAGAGTTTGAATCCTGAGCCGCAGGCTTGAAGAACCCTGGGTTCAGCTGGGCTTCTGGTTTTACCGTGGCTTGTCATTTAGGTCAGCCCGCTGTACCGTGTCACCGTTCGAGCCTCTGCCACAGCTTTCTGAAGAGAAACGTCCCTCCTCCGTATCTCGTAAGTCGGCTCGTGTCAGTCAGAGCCGGTCGGAAATAATGTGGATGACTGTGTTTACTGGAGCCATAAAGGGGCTTCCTGCGGTCCGTTCAAAGGGCTGGGTAAGCTCGTGCTATGGATAGAGTCAGTGCTTTCTCTGGCGCTCGTCACACCTTCACATTTCACATCACAGCGGTTGATAGGTTCAGGCATTGACCCCCTTCGGTGCCGGCGCTGCCTGATTGCAGGGTCCGACAGTCAAATTAATGCAGCGGTCATAAAGAAAGAAAGCATAATATTTTCATTTAGACCATTTCCATGGCAAATCCGCTTACAGACACAATTCCGGCAACAGATTCATCCTGACCTGTGGTGTAACCTTAAAGCAGGATCTCAGTCTGGAAACTGAAAAGGCCCACAAATGTGTGGGTAATTATAAACGCTCCCTCTGGGGAAAACACACACACACACACACACACCATCCCTGAGACATATACAAATCCAGTCCATTCACTTTCTGCACAATTTCCCAATATTTACCGCTCAACCTTCATAATTAAGCAGATTTTCATGTCCTAAGATCATTTATAATGTAAACCAGGACATTAGAAGAGTTTAGCTGAAGGGTTGAGCAGTTGGTTGAAAATTTGAAGTGATATCTTAGCTTCAGAAGATTTGGAAAGAGATTCTGAATCTCTGTTGATTGCTTAATGATTCTGAAGCAATGGAGTTTCATAGTGAATCGAAATGAATCAAATGTAGCTCTTTCGACTCCCTTCACACATTTAACCTCCTTTGACCTCAGTATGTGTGTGTATTCTGATATCTTGCATTAATAAAAATCTTGCTTTAACAATAGTCAAATTCTACAAAAATGCACAAAGTTTCTCCAAACTCTGAATCAACTGATCAAAATGACTCACTTGACTCAAATGACTCAGCTTACTATATGAATCTTTTTTTTTGTTGTTGTTTAAGCTGTGACTCTTTGGAGTTATTTTTACTGGCAGGACCCAAAGTAATACTGATGATGATGATGAGGATGATAACAACAACAACAACAACAACAACAACTACTACAACAACAATAATAATAATAATAATAAAGAAAAATAATCAATGACTGTTACCACCCCAAGCTTTTCCTCTAACAGCATGGAAGCTGACCTGAAGGCTTTTATTCCTCTGATGCAACAGCAGTTCTCTAATTATTACTTTTGATCTGTTAAAGAATGACTTTTCATCCATTTATATATTCAATGGTCCGGGAAAGATTATAAAATGGAAAAAGCGTAAATATTGGCACTAAAATTGTTATTTTATTGATTGACCAACGCAAATCCCCATAAAGCCGGTTAATAAATCAGCTTGAACGAGGAATTTTCCCTTCTTTATTGGGAATCTGATGAGAATATTGATTTCCCCCTTCTGTCCTCTTCACCCAGAGACGCTGCATTCTTTGGCCTGCACACTTCTCCTCCCCAGCGACCTCCAGCTCACATGTCAGGAGCTCAGACTGCACTTGACCGCCAGCCCTTTTTGTTCTGTCGGAGCGGCAGGATGTGAACGCGTGAGGGCAGACAGCGAGGGGTTAAGGCCGACACTCGGCTTGCGAACTGCTCTGACCTGTTCTGATGGTTTACATACCTCGTCTCAGTATCAGCCAGCTCGCCCTGGGGCCAGAGAGGGAGTGAAACTCAAGATCCAACCCAACCTCCCACATTCGCTAGGCAAAAAGAGGAACCCTGTTCTTCTTTATGAGTGCAAAAAAAAAAAAACTGATCTGACCTAGAGGTGTGAAGCTATCTAGACATCTTTTCTTTCAGCATCAAATGAAAACTTCCTGAAAGCGGGAATGGAAATAGGCAGGACCTGTATAGGGGCGCTTAGCGAACTGTGTCTTTCAATCTCTGCGATCCCCTTTTGATAAAGTCGTAGCATTTCCCTTCGTCACGTGATAAAATCTTTTTTTTTTTTTGCTCATGCATTTCATTGTTTGAACACTGAATTATCGTAATTTTTTTTTGTATGCCTTACCCTCCATCGCTTGCATATGTGTCTGAGAGATAAGTTGACCTTTCCGGAATCGCCATCAGATGGAATGCTTATTGAAAAATTCTCATGTAGCGAGATTAAAAACGAAAAAAGAAAAGGCAGTTTGGGAATGCTTTGTGGTATTTGTACATACAGTACAGGCTATTAAAGCGAGAGCTCCTCGAGCAAGTTCGTGCCACAACCTCACCCCCCACCCCCCACCCCCGCCTCCGACCGCCCCAACAGCCCCAACCCCACCGCACCCTTCCCTCCCTCCCAGACCTCTGCATACCATTTTCTCTGGTTGCGACGACATTCCAGGGGAACAAGACCAGACAGCGGTGCTGGGATTTAACACGGCTCTTCTATTTCTTTAGGCAGAAAAGGTTTCATCCAACAAACCCAGAAATATTTCATTTGTATGTTTTCTTTTATTGTTTAGATTTTTACATGGAGCAGAACAAAACCACATAGTTCACCTGACGGTTCTAAAACATACAAACACTATTACCTCTTGCCATAATTATAGATCTGTACATCAATGTAGCTAACATACAGACATTTTGTAAGGGTTTTAGCTTGCTAGAGAGCTCTCTGATAGGTTACAGCGCTCTGGGGTGGAGTTCTTCCTAAAGAGGTAAACTAAAGAACCTACATTTTTAATGTATTTATTTACGAATTTGTAAAATGGGAAATCACGTTGGTGCAAAATTTTCCTTGACATAAAATTTTCATTCTTTTAATCATTGGCTGGTTATCCTACTGTGTTCTGCTCTTCTGTTTTTCAGATAATTATTTGTTCCTTTGCCTCGTCGCGAAGTCTTGCTGATTGTCTCGTCCAGTTCTGATGTTTCACTGTTGATTTCCGTCTCTTGCTTGTTTCTGAATACAGAAGACTTTCCATGACGTTGACATCAGTACGACATTAGCAAGACACCCTTTTTTTCTTTTTTACATCTCATTTTATACAATTGAGCAACTGAGGCTTAAGGGCCTTGCTCAGGGGCCCAGCAGTGGACCTGGGATTCGAACTCACAACCTTCTGATTAGTACCTTAACCGCTAAGCTGATGATTGTATGATTGTATGATCCCCTGTATGACTGAATTCAATACTCCATGCCAGGTTTACTCACCTGTGTCCTGCCCTTACGTTACACGACTACACGATATGAAAGCATGTTTTTCTAAAACTAAATAAAAACACTGCTGCTGAAATTCCCATCAACATTATCTACCAAAACTCCAGTGTTCTGTTGAAAATGAGTGGCTTAGGGTCAAACAAGCCAGGATATCGGAATGAGGGTTTACTCAAGTGGACCATTAGTCTTCATAATAAAACGCATCCCATGTCAGCAAGCACCAGGTCGATTAATATTCGCCTCGCTTGCATTTTCCCTTAGTCAGACTGTCCCGCTGCATGCAGGCCCCAGACCTGCCTAGCGCAATTAGAGTGATATATAGGCATAGGCTGCTTCCTTCAAGGGTGAAACCTTCCTCCAGGTCATTATCATGGCTAAGACTGGAGCTAAGCCAGTCGGACACCCAGCTCTCCTGGTCCCCTTTTTCATAATCTCTGCAAGTACGATGCCAGAAAAAGCAAGCACAAGCACAGTGGGGTTGATTCAGGAATCTACTCGTGTCAGGTGAGGGCATGTTGGACGGCTACCAGCTTGATTACGCAGACTTAACGACTGTACCTCTATCTGTACCTGTAACTTGTGCAGCACTGTAATGGAAAGCGATCAGTCTTCTAGAGCATGGATCATAGATGTAACTACACTCACCCACTACCTTACGTTCTAATAATAACTTTTATCTGTTATATTATTTTAAGAAACATTTCTTAAGGTATATAATTGGACCTTTAGGACCACTCTAAAGCTTTACTCCTGAAAAAAAAAATCTAATTATAGGTATACTATGCGGATCCAGGTAAAAGGAACGAAATTTAGTGAAAGTACAGTTTGCTATCATTAATTGTGGCTTAAACATATTAATAAATATTCAATTGCATCCATCTTGCACATGAAATATTTATTAGGTTTGTGCTTCTGGTGAAAGTCTTAATGGGACCAAGTGGAACCTTTTTAGGGAACTATTAACCATTACAATTGTTATGGAATAATTTGAATCTGACTTGCCTTTTTTTTGCACATGAGTTGGAAAGAAACTGATAAAAAAAGATTATTGATTATGATTAAAAAATGATGAATTTGAGCAACAGAAGCTCGTCTGTTGGATCAGATCACACGGGCCAGCCTTCTCTCACCATGTGCATTAATGAGCTTTGGCCACCCATGACCTTGTCGCCGGTTCACCACTGTTCCTTCCTTGGACCACTTTTGATAGATACTGACCACTGCAGACCGGGAACACCCCACAAGAGCTGCAGTTTTGGAGATGCTCTGATCCAGTGGTCTAGCCATCACAATTTGACCCTTCATCAAACTCGCTCAAATCCTTACGCTTGTCCATTTTTCCTGCTTCTAACACAACTTTGAGTACAAAATGTTCCCTTGCTGCCTAAAATATCCGACCCACTAACAGGTGCCATGATGAGGAGATCATCAGTCTTATTCACTTCACCTGTCACTGCTCAGAGTGTTATGCCTGATCGGTGTATATATTAATTGATTAAAAGTTTATTTACAAGAAAGCTACTCTGGTGAGAGAAGGATTGTTTATAGCTGCTAGAATGTAAGCGATAACAGGCACCAAGTTGTCTCGTGGAAGTTCTATGTTTTTACAGAGATTTAAATTGATAAAAGAATCACGTTCATGTTGTTCTTTAATAACTAACTGCATTAGGAGAAGAAATAAAACACCTCAAGATTGGAAAAGAACTAACTTCAAGGTGGAAACATTTCAGTATCCACTTCATCACATCACTCCCTTGTTGATTATTTTGCTATAAAGACTTTTGTGAAGATTGCTGACGGTAAAAGTCTAGAAACTGGAGACTCCTTCAGTTAATACTATTATTAATATTAATATTAATAAACACAAAAATCACACACTCGGGTGTCCTTCAGATGTGGAGTCCGGTTCCTCTCAAGGTTTCTTCCTTATAACACCTCAGAGGTTTTTTCTCACCAATGATGCCTCTGGTTTGCTCTTTAGGAATAAATATCAATGAAAACTTTTCAATATCTGAATTTGAATATTCCTGTACAGCTGCTTTCCTGAAACTGGGATCATTTAAGCCAAACCTTAGCTGTGTGGCGCTTCACAGAAACCGTAAACTGACGTCAGCTTGTGGTGAATCTCAAATATGAATTTGCATCGCAGTCGCCTTTAATAAAGCTAAATGCTGTGGACATTTGAATGTGTGCTGAGCCAGAGAAATATGAAAAACGGGTCAATTGAATATCACTAGTTCATCCTGGTGGCATACGGGCAAACGTTTTTTTAAACGGATAGAGGAAAAATCAGGCATAGGGTGAAAAAAACTAAAAAGGATAATGCTTTACCATATTTAACAAATTACATTTGGTATTTTGGACAAACCATGAGCTTCGGGCTGTAACATTTATACAGTAACACGCTAGTATTAATTGTTGCTTTTTTAAAAGTGTAAAAGTATAGTAAATGTATTTTTGTGAACATATTTGTAGTAGTTAATGAACAAAATTCAAAAACAATTTGGAAACTGGAATTTTTGCTAATTTACTCAAATGTCAAATTTTAGTCATGAATTGATTTGAACAGAAAATGCAGAAAAAAAATCTTTGCAGGGAATGCAGAAATAAAAATCTTCATGACAAAAGTTTACACTTTGTTGTTTGTCTGTAAAAGGTGGTAATTAAAAAAAAAAATAATAATTTATTGAAAAATTTCTCACTGGTGAGAGAAGGACTGTTTACAGCTGCTATAGCGTGAGCGATGAAAGAATCACGTTCATGTCGTTTTTTAATAACTGACTGCATTAGGGGAGAAGAATAAATCATTCAGGACTTGATTCTTTTTGAAAATAACTAACTTCAGGGTGAAAACATTTCAGTATCCACTTCGTCACATCACTCCCTCATTGATTATTTTGCTCTAAAGACTTTTGTGGAGATTGCTGAAAATCCTGACACCTCCATTAATATTAATAATATTTATAAAGATCTACTTTATAGAAAACTTCCCCATGACACAAATTAGACGTTTTATTTCTGTATTAAATAGCAGCATTTGTTATTTAATGGCTATAGACTTAAACTTAATCAATAACTTTTGACCAATCCGATTTGAGAATTCAGCAGCAGTAGAAATAAGAATAATTTGGAACATTTTATCGAATCCAAAATACCAGAGATGAAACAAATATTGTGTAAAATGTCAGAAAGCAGGATTTCCTGAGCCAAAAATAAATGTAACCAACCATCAGGGCTGCTCATATTTATCTTTTCTATAGAGCCAGCCTAAAAGGAGTAAGGGAAAAAAAGGGAAAGGATAGCATGCCGAGGGAGGACCTGAATTAGACATTCACTACATAACAAGGTAGGCAGACAATCTGTGCAGCTGCCCCTTTGCATTCCCAGGCAGATATTGATGTCAGCGGAAGCTAAATAAAAGGCGGTCTTAAAGGGCCGGCATTGAGGAGAGGAGCGAGAGCGTCTCTCGCCCATAAGGGTCTCCATATGGGACCGTGTGGATGGAGCTCCTTCATCATCCTTTCACCTGCGCTCCGACAGATGGACGGAGAGGGGACCGCTCGGCCGTTAATTGCCCTTTTCCCTGCTTTTGTCGTGCCATGGTCCTCAGGTTCGCTGGGCCCACTCTAATTAAAGAGCTTTGAGAGCGAGAGCCAGGCATCTGGTCACTGCCATTCTCATTTCCACTCACCAAACAGAGACGGCCAGACAATGATAGCCAATTATCTGGTTTATTAAAAAAAAAATAAGGAGGAGGCCTAGGTGGGTAATGATTAGCACCGATAGGGGTGTGTCAGGATGCAACACATCACACAGAGCTTGCTGGAATTTCGAGACACAGCTGACGATGACAGGAATCATTCTGAATGTCTGGAACTTTACATAAAATTTACACATGATGCGTTTGTTTAGAATAAACTTTATATGGAAAAGATATATGTGTGTGTGTGTGTGTGTGTGTAAGATCATGAATAGCAAATAAGACTGTTTGGAATTTGGCATAATTGTGTATTGATGTTTAAAAATGTCAAAAAATAAAACATTATTAACATTAAAGTTATAAATCAATTTATGCTGATCCAAATAAAAAAAATAATACACATACTTTAAAAAATTAGAATAAAGTACTAGCTAAAGTAAATTAGTAAAATAATAATAGTAATAATAATAATAATAATAATAAAAAAATCATCATTAATATTGTTAATATAATAACAATATAATATTAAAATATAATAGAACTTTTTAAAAAAAAAATTATGATATTTGTAATTAAGTGTTAAAGTAAACAAGTATTTAAAAAAAAATTCTTATATTTTTAAAATAAAAATAAATGTAAATGAAGATTACATAGATTTAAGAGGTTTGTCCTCTTAAAATTTGTTGTATTTTTTATAATAAAGTATAATAAAGTATTTAAGTAAACAAACAAACAAACAAACAAACAAAACAGCAAACAAATAAAATTAAAATTAATAAAATTAAAATTAAAAAATTAAAATGATTTTAACAAAATTAAAATAAACCAGACCAAAAATAAATGAACTGTGGTCCTAAGTTTGTCTGAATAAATAAGTAATTTAATAAAGTAGATGATAGATATGTAGAAGAAGTAAATGATAGAACCCCATCGTCCAATCAGAATCGAGCATTAAGTACGCTATAGCGGTTTTCTTAAAGCATGTATTATCTACATCCAACATCTGCTATAAGACATATGCGAAGTAGTACAGCAAAAATTTGCATGTTTGTATTTGCATCAGCTGTCACAGCGTCAAATAAGACAATTACCAATTATATCTGACATGAGACGTCTTGTCTGACACGTCTCCTGATGTGGTGGTGACGCTCTCGGGACATGATGTTCAAGTCTTATTTCATATCACTGAGATTTCATCTATTGTCATATTTGTTTGATGAAGTTTTAATTTAGAATATTAAATGATTATTTTGGGGAACGGTGGTTTTTATTGATTTGAAAGAAACGACGTATGAAATGTAGCTTTCAGTCACTAAGGAAAGGAGGCACAAGGAAAGGAAAGGAAAGGAAAGGAAAGGAAAGGAAAGGAAAGGAAAGGAAAGGAAAGGAAAGGAAAGGAAAGGAAAGGAAAGGAAAGGAAAGGAAAGGAAAGGAAAGGAAAGGAAAGGAAAGGAAAGGAAAGGAAGGTCTTGGATGTTTGTTACAAGACACAGTTTAAGGTCTTATTGTTTGTTTTCAGAGCTCTTAATGGGACAGGCTCCGCTGATGTGGCCCTCAGTTTGCCCCCGGGGTCTCTGAGGCCTCTGAGGTCAGTTCCTGTGGTCTGTTCCATAATCTTAACTAAAGCCTGAGGGTGAAGGTTAAAATGCCTTTGAAGTCCTGCTACATTTACAACACTAAGCACCATTCCTGCACACCCAGACACGTGGTAAGGCTTCTATCTCTCCACCGAGTAGTCATATCACCGTCTTCCTTTACGTACTGTAGCTTGCCAGTTATCCGCAGCGACAGGGCGGCTACAAGCATTTAATCAAAGAATTAGCAGCGTAGTGAGCAGAGGTCAGAGCGAGCGAGACGAGGACAGGCTGGAAGTGACGGTGACGCTAACAGGCCCGGCTATGATTTGCTTAATAGCTCCTTTTGTGCCGGAGCGTCGCACCGAGGAGTCACATGACACTTGGTGAAGATGAGGGACAGTGACCTCGCCATGATTAATTGGCATTCTGTCTGCTGAGGAGGAATAAGAGGAATGAGAGGAAACCCCTTCATTCATTCCACTCTGCTGGTTAGTAATTCATCCAAATGTACAAGAGCTGCTGCGAGGTCTCACTAACCTGAGCACCCTGGAAGTCCATCAGCTCTGGATTTAATGTGTGATGAGACTGAATGGTGACAATTCAACTGAACTGGGAGCTGAATGAATACTTTTAGCATGCTAATTGCTCAGCTTAGCAGAGGAAGGATTTTGAACTAGTGGTGTCTTTTTTTCCTGGTTCTGGTCACATAAAGTTCTAACATCACTTAAAAATAAACAAAATAAAAAAAGTTTTTATTAGAATCTTTCTAATAAAAACCAATCATACCTCCAATCTAGTTGAAGATACAATGGCTGGCTTTTTATGACCACAACGACCACAGTGTCTCGAGATGTATCTTGCTGATTTCCTGAAACAGTATAACCCATCAGGAGCAATTTGCTCAGCTGTTACAGTCTCAAAGATTTATCAAAGCTCCAAAGAACATTAGGACTGCTCCAAAAAATGGTTAGATGAATGAAGATTGATATATTTTTTTGGTTAAATAAAGAAGTTTTTTCCATGATTTGTCGCCATTAATTTCTAACTTTTGTTTTACTTTTCTAATTTTTAATTTTATTTTAATTTTTGTATTTTTATCTTTAGATTTTCTCTGAGAATTAAATATCTTTTTTTTAATCAGTTTGTAGATATTCTTTAGCATCTGGGTTAGAAATAGTCCAAATATTTTCTTCCATTTTTGCTCCTAAGGATTGAGTTTTGACAGTTTGCCAAGGAAGCCGGTTGTTTACGATGGATTTTTACGGTTTTTGCGTTTATTTAGGTGACCCACTGCTTTCCGTTCCGGCGGATCAGCAGCGAATCTTGATTCCAGGGTATGCAACATTAAAATCGGATTCCACGGCTTCTTAAATGAAAGCAAATAATTTCACAGCTAATGCGCTTAATTTGGAGGAAATAATTCAATCGAGCTACAGTTGTTCTTTGCATATAATTCACATGTTGGTGTTACTAGTCTTGATTAAGAGGCTTTTCCACTGCAACAAGAAATTAGAAAGGAGATATTTTGGTGTTAAATCCACCAGTATATCTTACTTGTTGGGAGGAAAAAAAAACCCGTTTGCTTACATGCAACTAAGGGAGCAAGGTCTTGATTTAACAGCATAGAACATCGGATGTATAGAAGAAACACAAATAACGCCGTTAAAGACTACAAAAAATAATCTCTTCATAAACATAAAGACGTGCAAACAAGCAATTTCTCGTGCCGGCGTTGTTTGATTGGGCAAGGACATACACAAAGTGCAGAACTCGACTGATTAGAATAAATAAATAGATAAAACGCTGAGTTATATAATTAAATGATGAATAAATAACTTTATAAAAGCTGATTGATGTCCGCGGATGCCGGGCTTCCTAATGGTTGGCTTTGACAGTGATTGCAAAGGCCCATTTAACAGCTGATGTTTTGTTATGATTGGACATGTCACTCGTCCTCCACTGATTAAAAAGAAGCAAAAAAAAAACCCCGGAGAAAAAAAAACGTGCCCGACGTGCAACGTCCCCTGTTTTTTTTTTGTCTCAGCGAAAAGATGAGTGCATATTATTTTGTCAATCCTGAGAAACCGGTGACATTCAAATTGATGCCAAAGATGAGAAGTGCCCTTTTCTCAAAGAAGAAGAAGAAAATACTGTAGAAAAATGCTATATTTACATAGATGACTGGCAAAAGAGTGACCTCGAGTGTTCTGGAGATTGACTGGTTTTGTCTCGACCTTGTTGAATAAGTGTTCCCCAGCACCCCCAGTTTGGATTTTGGTTTGGTTTTTGTAATATTATAACCTGGACATGAAATAAACTTAATGGGTATTATCAGTCTAAACAAATCGCCTGTTAACATGGGGAAAAATCTGGAATTTTTTTAGAAATTAAAGTTGTAATTAGAGAAATATTCCCCTTCTGTTGGTGTAAGTTAGTTCTGGTGCTTGAAGAAATTTGGAAATCAGGGTTTGGCCATAATAACATCGATCGCTTCTCGGACTAATCCCCTTTTAGCCTGGTCACTGACTCAGTCCTGACTCTCCTTTTTTTTTTTTAAAGTAATGGATTTAATAGTGATGTTTAAACCTCAGGATATTTTATTACCCCAGTGCAGCAACCTTGTTTCAGTCTCTCGCAGGATGTTCTCTGTGTGTGAAGCAGACATGGGCAGACTGCGGTGATAAGCTGCTCACCTTGCACACCGCCGGCTCCCGGTGAGCTGTCACTGACTGAAAAGAGCTGCAGCACAGGACAGACTGAGGAGTGCCGGAGAGCTGTTTTTCCCTCCAACCTGAATGTATAAATATATTATTCAGATATGGACTGCTGTTTACCTGTGATGCTCCCCGCTGTTCTACAGCTCCGGGGTTGAAACCGGAGGTTGTGTTTTGAGATCCGAGCTCTGCTTGTACTCCTGACCCAAAGTGTCAGAGTCGTGTTGAGGAATGCCGTCGGCGTGACCCGCTGCTCGGCTTTCTGGGAAATCGACAACTTCATTTCCGGGTGAATTGTTCAGGAAGGAGTCTTGTAGGATTGTCAGTTGCATTTTTAGGGTTGGAAAATACTGCTAGAGGAAAACGATTTAAAGTGAGCAATTGAGAGTTTGCCAAGGGGCAAACTGTGGCACTTTGGTACCCATTTCCCAGGTACCAGGAGCATTTTTTAGAAACATGTTTCCGTTGAGCTGAACCTTTATTCCTGAAATGTTTAAACTTTTCAATTCATGTTCTTTGAATGCTTTTAGCTAATTACTATAAGTATGTTCTGTACAGGTGTGTGCCAAAACAAATGAAATACCGGTGATATGGGGGCCATTTATTTTGTCCTCGGGATTTGCCTCGACTTGTCCCTGTAGAGAGTAGTCAATGCAAATCCGTCCAAAGTTATTGAGACTTGATCACCTTTATCCTGTTATGAAATACTTCTAACCTGATGGGTGTGGTCTATTCTAGGATGACTCCGCCCCCATATACAAAGCATAAGGATTCACTGAATAGTTAGATGTAAATGATATGCCAAGGCCTTCACACTCACCAAATATCAACCAACAACTGAGGGAATATCTTTTGTAAGAACGGTTCTCCATCTCTACAGGACCAATACCAAGGTGGACTAACACTGTTCTGATGTTCATGGAGCCAGAATTTTACAGATCCCGAGCAAGATGCAGAGCTTACTAAAGAATGAATGAAGAAATAATCCATAAGGACTAATATATTCAAATTGTGAATGCACATAAAAAATATAAGACTATTCAAGTTCATGGAAAAGGACTCATAAATAATATATAGATAAAAATATAAAAAGATGGATTTAGTTCATAACTAAATGCAGTGTCATTAGGTGGGGAAAGCTAAAGCATGGTAAGGTTTGGCATCTTCCCAACTACCATAAGAATCGTAAGCTCAATCAAGTTGAACTGCCAAAAAAAGATGTTAACTACAGGGCTGCAAAGGCAGAATGTCACTATTAAGGCTTTAATTTAGCCTTTATTATGAAGAAAGAAACAGCCAAGGTTAACGCTCAATACCTAAAAACATGGCCCTTTGACTCTACGAGGTAAAACATGTTCCTATAACCCATGTCATTTCAATATGGTCTTTTAATCATGCCAGGTTACCTCTCTAAATCTTTCCCGTCTCTATTTTCATCATCTGCATCACGGACCCGACACACCACATCCCCAGCAGGCGACGGGGACTACATGATATTTTCTTTTTTAAATTAAAAAGACAAATGCCAAGCGTTGGGCAATATAAAAGCTATAGTGCAGAGTGAATCCGGGGGCATGTTTTCACACCCTTTATCCTGTTAGAAAAGCCCTTTGTGCGGCGGCTGGGGGAGTGGACCGAGGCTCGGGAATAAAGAAAGTGCAAGGCAGAAGTTGGGTGTTAATACGTAGATTGGCCGAAGATTACAGCACGTTTCGGGGAGATTCAGTCGCCAGCTTTAACTCGCTGCTTTCTGTCGCTTGTCACCATGCCAACTGCGTCAGGAAACCATTACATGGCTCTGCGTCTCAAAACAGGAGCTTGTGAATGCCAAAATGTAAGTCTATCGCTCCCTACAACAGGCTAAGCCTCTCATTTTGGGAGGAAAAGTTGCAAAACTTATTCTTTTTATGAGAATTTTTGATCTGAACCTTATTTTCATCTATCGAGTCAATGGCTTCGTAGGTTTGAAATTAAAATGTGTGAAACAAAGCATATTCAAAGTAACTCTTTTGTTTAAAGCAGAAATGTGCGCTATTAACCCTCTGTGGTCTATGCCTGTTAAATATGAATCCACATAACCTTAAAAACATTCACTAAAAGGCAAGCTTGTTTGCTGAGCTTAACTTTCAGAGGGACAAACACCTTCCATGTAGCTTCTGGTGATAAGACCAGTGCTAATGACTGAGGTCCACTTTGTATAAGCTGGATGAAGACTATTATCCTGCATAACAAAAAAGCTTCCACTCATCTGGCTCTTTCCCACAAGAGGATGAAATCCGCAAAACAACTAAACCCATCCTACTTTTCCCGATTCGGTTAATCAGTCTTTATAGGCGCACAGGCCAAGGCACAAAAACAAAAAAAAGGCTAAATTGTGGTCTAGGTTGCTTGCTGGGGTATTATTTCACCCACGGACCAGTGTTTAGCTGACAAGCAGCCTAAGCCTTTCTTTCTATGCTCGATCAAAAAGCCAGGCAACAGATGTCAAGCTTTTGAATTTGCAACCAGAGCATGACCTCAGAGGTCAGGGCCCATACACGGTGGCTCGGCCTCAAGCTGTGCTCAGAGAGGAGAGTCTCCCTGAGCACAAACGCCTAGCCAGACAACCATCCTAGCATTCCCTTGCTCTCACCCTGACCACAATGATGCCCCCATTAAAACACCCCATACATGTTTCTTGTTTGATGCAGGCTCGACAAAGGATCGCAGGCCTTTTCTCTGGCTGTTGGAAGAGGTGAGGGTGGGGTTGAGGGGTTAACATGGCTTCCTCTCTGGGAAAAGAAACATCAATAGAGCTTGGCATTAGCAAACCCAAGGAGTAGGTTACTCTGGAATTAATGAACGTTCACTCTGACTCTTTATCCCAGTATTGACGAGTTGAAGTCGTAAAGTCGCTCAGGTGCTCTGTGTAGAATTTCATGGATGATTGGGACACTAGAGTAAAAAACATGACAGAGGCTTATCTACAGTGTAGCCTCTCTGCAAAATGAGTGTGTCATTCTTGGCCTCTTATTTTTGCCTCTTTTCCCTGTGAATATATTTTAAACACCATGCTCCAAATTCACACTTGGTTCTCTGTTATCTAGTCCCTGTTATCAGGCAATGTACTGTGGGTAGAAACTGATACCATTACAGATACATTAAGCAGAACATCATATATTGCAGTTGAAAACACAGTCCTGTTGAATTCTCAAATCTGATATAACTATAATAGCGCCTTTCTCGGTTCACCCCTTTGGGTTTTATTCCTTACCTATCTATATACAATGTACACATACTATACACTCTGTTTGGAAATAAAGCTCCGTGAGACCGATCTGGGAGGAAAAAAGTCAGCGTGGTCTATAATGCAGTGGCTTGCCAGATGACCTGACCTTTACCGATGTTTGTATGGAAACATGCCAATAAGAAAGAGTGAGAGATCGAAAGAGAAAGAAGATGCACTTAGGTGGATATTTCTCCATCGTCATAATCACAGGCCTCTCCTCACTTGAGTATGTCCTTCAAGCCCTAAACACAGCATTTCTTCTAACTATCGCTATGTTGATGGAAAGAAGAGAATAATAAACACAGCTTTTTATTTAACAGAAATAAATTCATTATAGCTTTTCTAATTTGATTTTAAACAAGTCATTCCTACAGAACATTAAGGTGGACAAAGGTGGAAGGCATGTATACCAACCATACTATGCTGGAAAAAAGTAGTCTTCCTCTTCCTTATATCAATTTTCATCAGTTAAACTTTTTTGACCAAAAGTAAGGCCTTGGTTGATTGTGGTTCCTTGGGTACGGATCTGGTCTATTGATCAGAACCCTGGCAACACCAATTTGCCCATTCGGCCCATCAATAAGGTTCACAGGTGATGGATAGCCCCATAGAACAGGAAAACCTTTGACACTGGCAGGTGCTGATGAGCAATGGCAAATGCCAAAAGTTCAGGAAACAGTACAACAACTATGGTAAGCGTAATATTCAAATAGATAATGAGGTTACAAGTAAGAGAACATGGAAGTGGGTAAACTTGTACTTGTACCAGCTATTCTGTCTGTGAAGCAAGTGGAACTACTTGCTGGGCAACCAGGGTCCATTACAGTGTGACTGGCAGCAGGGTCGGGGGTTCGTCAGTTCAGCACTGCACCTGCTGAGGAGCGCAGCCCATCCAGCATTAACATCCCTGCATTAACATAATTCCTCTGAACTGCCTCTGAACCACCGTGATGCTACCTGCCAAGTGAAGACTTCTTAATTGAGTTGTTAAAATGTGTCATTGTTTTTCAGGGGTATGTGCTGGTCAGACAGGTGTGAGATATGTCTTACTGAATGGCTGTGTTTGGGGGTGGGGCGGGGGTGTCTAAGTGTTTGAGTGTATAGAGATCTGGACGAGGTTTGTGCTCTTTGTGTTGCGACAGAGAAGGCAAGAGACGGGGTGGAGGGGGAGGAGGGAGGGTTAACATGCCTCAGGGGACAGGAGACATACACTCTGCTATCTGTGCAGCAAGGTGAAAGAGTTGTCCAGCTAATTATACAAGCAAAGGCGAGGCATTCTGCTTGAGTGGCTCTGCCCTGATGAGCTGACAGAAGAAAGCTAAAGGATGCCATTTGGAAAAAAAAGAAGAAATGAAGAAAATGGGAGAGATGAATGTCTTTGGTCATGGAGTGTAATCCCACGCCTGCTTTTATCAGCTTTTCTCCGCTGCACCTGAAACGTGGCCTGCCGCTTTCATGGTAAGCCTCAGCATAGCAAAGAAGAGATGCCTTGCGAAATTTGAGCTCCCATAGTTTTTTTCACCCCCTCCTCCCTGCCTCTGTTGTTGTGTGCCTATGATGCAGAATTATTCAAATCCCTGCATCGGCATCGGTGCCTTTTTTCCTTTCTTTCTTTCTTTCTTTTTTTGCTCCTGTGGCAGTGGTGGAAATAAAGGCGGACTTGGCGTAGATGCCCTCGGGACTGGTGGGGCGTGAGGTGAGCGCTGATTCAGGCTGCACCGTGCCACCTTGAAGCTGTACTGTTTGTCCTGCCTGGGCACCAAGCGCCAGGCTTGGCTCGAGGCTAGGGTCCTAAAAACTATGCAAAAAAGCAAATGCTTAGCCCTTTAATATGGCCCTGCTGCACTACGCAATCTGCATATGAAATGTGCAGACACAAACAACATGCTTTTCATCCACTGGGTTGAGGGAAGACTGAGGTGCACTTCAGAGTGTGTGAAGAGGAGAATAAGGAGATTTGACTGCATTTTCATTTTAAAGCAGAGCAGGATTTAGAGTATGGACTATCTTGTTTTTGCAGTAGGCATGTTTGTGAATGTTGACAGGGCACCTTCGCATGGATCACGGACGGAAGTTGTCAGAGCTCAGGGGGCTGGGAATCGCTTGTGTTTGCTCGGCACGCACTAGCAGTCAGATCCGTATCTTGGCCCCTTTGTCTTAGCGTATCAGGAAACAGAGCGTGAACGCGCTTGGACAGCCAGAACCAGATGATCGGGTCAAAGAGCCACCGGATCACCAGATTGGAGGCTTCTGGGCCAACGTGACCCCTTCGCTCTGTGAGCACCTTGAACTTCTCCAACCCTGCTGTCACGACAATGAATGCTACATCCTACCGGCAGACCACTGCTCTGATCTAAGGGCTTAAAATGGTGAGGATGGAAGGAGGCATGCTCAGCATCTCAGTATTTCCCAGCCCTTGTGCACCAACCCCTCAGTGTAATTATGCATAATTGCCCTGCCACATGGAACTCAGAATGCATGGGGAGGGGAATAGAAAGACTAAAATATACTGTACTTTATGTTAAAGTATTCATAACACTGTCTCATCTGCAAAATTGCCCTTGACTCAAGCATGCCCTCTGAGCAGCCATTAAAGGGCAGCAATATTATCCAAGGCTCTGGATAGGGACGGATCTTCCTCTTGTCAGAGTTTCTGGCTTCATTCGAGGACCATCTCTGGAGATCCAGCCTGGGTAGAGGCCATATTTAATGGCTTCGTAAAGAAGCTGCAAATGGCTGGACTTGACAGAGATGTACCCAGGGAATGAGAATGGAGGAAGGAGAGAAGTGGCCTAAAGTGGGCCATGTGTAATGACATATGGCTGCCCTTTCTTCTGGACATGACCACTTCATTAATTAGGCAAAAATAGTTGATGTCTGTACATGAGGATAAGTTTGGACTTCCAGCCCTTTGGTTGGCGAACCAGGGAATCAGACCACATTTGTTTCAAAATGCTTTTCTCAAAAGATCTGGTTACTTACTCATCGTTAAGCTAATGAACAAAATTGTTTGGTTAAAAAAGACACAAATTGAAGCAAGGAAGTGGTTTTGAACAACTATGTTCATTTTAAGATGCATATTCAGGCTTTATTAAGGTTGAACCCAGACCGCTTCTTTGGTTTGTTAGTCTGGGAGCCCTTAAATATTCTACACAGAAGCATGAAGAAGATTTTTGCAACCTTTTCTGTTCTACTCCAAGAATCAACAAAAAACCCTCTTTTCTAAGAGAGTGCTGTCGAACATTTTAAACCATTTTGTAAAATGTGATGTTCTTGCCATAATTTTGAAGCCACAATCAAATATTTGGCAGGAAGAGAAACTTTCGTCACTGGGTTTCGAAGGATCACTAAATAGGATAAGAAAAGTATCTCTACTTGTCTGTCATTTCGGAAAACTCATTTTGCACAAGCAGTTAGGCATTTTAGCCTGAGTACATGGCTTTACGGGGAGCGTTGATTGAAGCGGCTGTATTTGTTTGGATTAGCTTGTTAGCTAACTTAAGCTAACCTCTTCTAAACAAACTATTCTTGTTCAAGATCCAAGCAGTTTTTTCAAATGTTTTCCTTTTAAAATGCAACATGGCAGTGATGCCATCAGCTATAATTCTAGCTCTCAAAGTCTGTCCTATTACCTTCGAGGCCTACTTTAACCACTTAACATCACTTAATGTCACTGCTAATACCAGATGAGATCTCCTCTGATGCTGATAGGTTGCTAAATGGTGCTTATACAAAAAAAGAACTTTTTATTCAATCATGGCACCTTGCCAGTGAAGAGGTCAATGCTAATTCTGCCCACTTTTACATAGCTGGCATGGCGGATAGCCCTCCTCTTCTCTCTGCGAGTTCTTGGCCCTTGCTGTCACTCTCCCAGTGTGTCAGGGTCTCATATCCATTCTCTCCTCACACACTTATTCTCTCCTCTTGGCCTCTCGGAGGCACGACTGCCAGAATTAGGGAGCAATTAATGTCAGCGTTGATGGCACTGGTTATGTTAAACTGACTTCTGCCTCCCAAATTTAAGCCCATTTATTCCATTGTTCATTAACTGGGAGGGCTGAAATTACTGTCAGATGAAGAAATCAGTGTCAGGTGGAAATGGCCTGGGCGGGAGTGTGTTTTCGCTGCACCTGCCCCTGCCACGCTCTCACACTTGCTCTCGCATACAGCAGCCTCTAATGGCCCTTATAAATAAAGCTCCTGTGCCAAGATTTGTGTCGGACCAAACACTCAGTGCTAGAATAAAAGAGACGGTTTTCAGGCTCTCACCTGGTATTACGTCGGAGAACCATCGCATTTCAGACCATCGTGTCCTTCTTGTCTTCCCGCTTGCAATTAAATAGCAATTAATGTCAAAATATTCCGGTGAGTTACTATAAGAGGCATCATTTTCGGTTATGCGTCAAGTCCCGACCGGTCTAACCTAAAGACGAATGAAATAATGGTCCTCCAGGTACGACGATGCGCTTTTGAATCTATATGCATAGCATGTCGCATGTATCCCTGTTAGCAAGGCCATGCGCTCATGCTGAAACATTCTGTTACAAGTCGGTTTGGATGTCGGCTGCAAAGCTTCCTCTGGGTGCATTTTGGCTGCAGTTGTGTCCACCAGGCACACATTATGTGGCCAAATTTTATGACTGTTGGTTTTACAGAAAAAAATAGCGGAGAGGAAAAAATGAATTTAATTACTCCGATACAACAAAGCAGCAAAGCCATTGTGGTTTTTATTTTACCCCCCACCCCCCACCCACTCCGTGCATTTTCCTTTCCCCCCCTGTGGTACATTTGGAGCACATTTTTGGTCTCACACGCTTTTTGCGGCTGACCAAGGCCAAGCTGGTAACACGGAGAGCTTGGGACAAGAGCCAGCAGATTCAAGCAAATCAGAAAAGCAATAATCCATTAAGAAAAAAAGGAGGAAAATTGAAAGGGGGGGTGGGGGGTGGGTTTAGGGTGTTTGGTTGGGACTATTGAGTGACGCAGAGCTGGAAGCCACTCATTAAGGTGAAATGTGCCAAGGTCTGTCCTCACAAAAGACTCTAATTCAGCCATCGCCAGGTCTTTTTAGTGTGTGCGTGATGTCATTCATTGTGATGCAGAATCCAGAGAGAGCCACACACTCATGTTGAGCTTTATGCATTTGCCAGGCAGAGTTTTATATCCCTTTAAAAAATCTTCCTCCCTCCACCCTCCTCCTCTTTGGTCTTCTACTCGCTCACTCGTTCTCTCCCCCTTCTTCTCCGTGTAATTCTTCCAGATTATTACAGCAGGGGGCAGTCTGGCATCCACACCGATCCCTGGCACTGGCGCTGGATCGTTGGCTTCCTGAGATGCCTGTTAGTGTGTGTGTGTGTGTGTGTGTGTGTAAGACAGATCTAGAATGAGCCTCTGAGAATTTCTTTCTTGTTTTTGTCTGTAGAAGTAGCAGTGCTAAACCGTGCCAGCTGAGGTGTGGCAGAAATGCCCACAGTTATTTCAGTCAGCACACCTTTTCCAAAAGAACGCACTGTATTCCTGACTTCCTGGGCAGAGGCACACGTACATGGATGGCGCCAAGCGGCCTTGTCGTGTAAGTGCTGGCAAACAAGAGGACAGCCAAACATGCTAAACACGCCAAACATACAGTTGGTAGCTGTCTCTTTGCACTTTGTTCCATTCCTTTACGAAGGCTTCAAACTTAAACAAATATAGAAACGCACGGACGGTACAATGGAGATTGGGGAAATATTATATTTGAATGCTAACGCAGCACAAATTTGTGCTTAGCTAAGAAAGTAACACTTTGCATGTCCAAGATGGCTGCTTGTTGTGAATCTTTATTACAGTTTATTACAGTATACACCACAGCACTGTTAAGTCCTTGATTCTGATTGGTGAGAAGCAGTTCTGACATTAACTTTAAATTAATTTGTACATTTTCATTTGCAAGCATTCCTATATTATCAGTTAAATTAAACTAAAATAAGACACACAAAATGTGTTGTTTTTTAAAAAAACCCAAAATGCATGTTTATTGCAAAAGTTAAGGAAATTGAAGGAGACTCCAGTGTCAGTGCTTTTCTATCCTATTCTATCCTTGGATAAAATGTAAGTGTCATATATATATATATATATATATATATAGTTGGCAATTGCAGGGGTATAAGAGGAATAAAACACTTCTTCAGTTATTGGGAAAATACTCAACTGTGGGGTGATAATAACTATTTATTTATTTATTTATTTATTTATTTATTTATTTATTTATTTATTTATCTATCTATTTATTTATTTATTTATTTATTTATTTATTAATTACTATACTCCACTAGAGCTTTAAATGAAACTTCCTTTAGTTATATTTGCAGTAATGCTATTCGTGAGATTGCGATTTCATTGGCCGGTTATTAACCATGCCCTCTTCCTGAGCATTTTTTTCTTAAATATGTGATCAAATTTGTAAGAATTCGCAATTGTATGAATCAGAAGCAGCTTTCAGTACCATTGTGGTGTGTGTTACATCGCTGTATCTATATCAAATCTTTGCAGTGCATCTTACTTACACACCCATCCACACTTCCACCCATCCACCCACTCTGGGTGGGACGTGGCACTGAGGTTTTCGTTAAGTGTGTCAGTGGGGCAGTGATGGCAGGATAAAATACTCCAACCTCATTATAGCGAAACCAAATTCTCCACTTTTTTATGTCACTATATGAATATTTTATCCGGTGATATCTGGGCCAATCAGGTGTCATATCATCTGCCTGAGCAGGCGTTATACTCGCATTTCCATTTTCTCCTCATCTCTGTTTGCTGCTCGCTGTATTTAGGAGGTGTGGGTCTCACATTCATGCTTTGTGCAAACAGAAAATAAGCTACAGTGTGTGTGTGTGAGAGAGTGTGTTTGTGTAATTAGACAGTATTGCATGGTAAATATAAATAATAGAAGCTAAAGGAAACATTCAGCTGTCATTTTATCTCTGTCAAGGTCAGAGTCAAGCAGGTCAAAACTCAGTAACTAATTTAAAATAGAGCACATGAGAAATTGAAAAGGAAGAGAAAAAAATATAATAAAAAAAACTGACGCAATCACCATTTTACATTGTAATCCTAATTTAGCAAAGCTCCAACCATTGAATATTAGCCTCACATTTTTAGCTCCAGGGTCTCGAAGTCAAATGATCTGAATAAAAAGAGCAATAAACGTGTGCATTCGGTGCATACTATCACATTAACGTGCCGTAATATGCTTTTATTGCCGCACTTAAAAGTCGCATAGGCTCGTTGCGACGCTTTCGCTTAATCAACTCAAAAATATAACAACTGTTTTTCATTTAGGTAGATAATACAGCATTAACAGATCAAAACAGATTATTAAAAGAGTTCCGTCCTCTGAAGTGCGTCTCTCCGGTGGGAAATTTCATCTCGGGAGCTGCTTGACATTCTTTAATTAGAAGCAATTATTTTAAAAGCCGCATAAATATAGCCCATTTATTGTCATAGTAGGTGTATTTCAATTATAAAATGCCCTCTGAAGTCATCTCGCATACGTGGGGTACACAAGAAACGTGTAAAATAATCAGAAATCTCTTTTCGGTATTCAAAGGGGGAAATGGTGTAATATATTTAGAGATTTAAATGCTCCACCCCCCCTCTCCCATTCCCAATACTCATCATTTCATCCCTAATATGCTTTATATAAATAACAGGGTTAGTTTATACAACATGAATTTGGCTAATATATTTTTTAAAAAGTATTACACACACACGGAGGGAGGAACATTAGCCGTCGGTGACAGAGATGACGGCACCTGAGCTAACACACCGCCGTCACGTTGACCTGCGCAGGAAACTGGAGCAGGCAAAGGTGTCGCGTTTAATTACACTCCCCGCTCTGGCCCGGCGCGGAACCATCTGCCACCGCGAAATATGACTTTAATAAAGAGAGAATTTCCCGCTGCATAATTTAACGGTAATGGCTGTACAGTCATGTTACAGCCATACATTAGGACCTGTGAAAGGCATGCTAAGCTGGAGGCCGCAGAAGCATTCTGGAGGTTTTTGTGATGTACAGTGACATGGATTCACTACAGGGAGAGTCTTGGTGATTACACCATCTTCACCTGATAACACTCCCTCATTCTCATTTTCTAATAAATGCAAAAAAAAAAAAATTGTCTGATGTTGGCAAAAATGTGTTCACATGCACCGGAATGTGATAGGATAATCTGAATTCTGAAAGATAAATAATGAAGAAAAATATATTTATTTATTAAATATATTTAAAATATATTTATAAAATCATTACAATGAATTAATATTTTTTTATTAAAAATTAAATCTTAAATATGGGCCAACTAAATCTGATTATTGCCTTAATGTGAGATTTTATACTATACTTTACTGGTGCACTGTACTTTATTATTACTCTAGACTGATATACCTCACTGGTGCACTATGCTTTACTATTAGTCTAGACTGATATACCTCACTGGTGAACAATGCTTTACTATAAGTCTGGACTGATATACCTCACTGGTGCACTATGCTTTACTATAAGTCTGGACTGATATACCTCACTGGTGCACTATGCTTTACTATTAGTCTAGACTGATATACCTCACTGGTGAACTATGCTTTACTATAAGTCTGGACTGATATACCTCACTGGTGCACTATGCTTTACTATTAGTCTAGACTGATATACCTCACTGGTGAACTATGCTTTACTATAAGTCTGGACTGATATACCTCACTGGTGCACTATGCTTTACTATTAGTCTAGACTGATATACCTCACTGGTGAACTATGCTTTACTATAAGTCTGGACTGATATACCTCACTGGTGCACTATGCTTTACTATAAGTCTGGACTGATATACCTCACTGGTGCACTATGCTTTACTATTAGTCTAGACTGATATACTTCACTGGTGCACTATGATTTAAATAAAGGAGTCTTCATAATACAGCTTTGTTTAGATCACTATTACACTGAATTTACAGAATATACTTTATCACACAGTACTTTACACTGTACATACAACATACTTCACAATTACACCATACTTACACTATACTTCACAATTACACTATACTTACACTATACTTCACAATTACACTATACTTACACTATACTTCACAATTACACCATACTAACACTGTACTTCACTATTACACTATACTTACACTATATTTCACAATTACACCATACTTACACTATACTTCACTATTACACTATACTTACACTATATTTCACTATTACACTATACTTACACTATATTTCACTATTACACTATACTTCACTATACTTCACTATTACACTATACTTCACAATTACACCATACTTACACAGTACTTCACTATTACACTATATTTCACAATTACACCATACTTACACTATACTTCAATATTACACTATACTTACACTATACTTTACAATTACATCATACTTACACTATACTTCACAATTACACCATACTTACACTATACTTCACAATTACACCATACTTACACTATACTTCACTATTACACTATACTTACAGTATATTTCACACCTACACCATATTTACACTATATTTCACTATTACACTATACTTCACTATTACACCATACTTACACTATATTTCACTATTACACTATACTTACACTATACTTCACTATTACACTATACTTACACTATACTTCACTATTACACTATATTTCACAATTACACCATACTTACACTATACTTCAAAATTACACTATACATACACTATACTTCACTATTACACCATACTATCACTGTACTTCACTATTACACTGTACTTCACTATACTTCACTATTACACTATATGTCACTACTACATTATGCTTACACTATACTTCACTATTAGACTATCCTTACACTATACTCACAATTACACTATACTTACACTATACTTCACAATTACACTTTACATACACTGTACTTCACAATTACACCACTATCACTGTACTTCACTATTACACTATACTTCACTATACTTCACAATTACACCATACTAACACTGTACTTCACTATTATATTATAATTCACTATTACACCATACTTACACTATACTTCACAATTACACCGTACTTACACTATATTTCACTATTACACTATACTTACACTATTCTTCACTATTACACTATACTTACACTATATTTCACTATTACACTGTACTTACACTATATTTCACTATTACACTATACTTACACTATACTTCACTATTACACTATACTTACACTATATTTCACTATTACACTATACTTACACTATATTTCACTATTACACTATACTTACACTATACTTCACTATTACACTATACTTACACTATATTTCACTATTACACTATACTTACACTATATTTCACTATTAAACTATACTTCACTATACTTCACTATTACACTATATTTCACAATTACACCATACTTACACTATACTTCAATATTACACTATACTTACACTATACTTCACAATTACACCATACTTACACTATACTTCACAATTACACCATACTTACACTATACTTCACTATTACACTATACTTACAGTATACTTCACACCTACACCATATTTACACTATATTTCACTATTACACTATACTTCCCTATTACACCATACTTACACTATATTTCACTATTACACTATACTTCACTATTACACCATACTTACACTATATTTCACTATTACACTATACTTACACTATACTTCACTATTAAACTATACTTACACTATACTTCACTATTACACTATATTTCACAATTACACCATACTTACACTATACTTCACTATTAGACTATCCTTACACTATACTCACAACTACACTATACTTACACTATACTTCACAATTACACTTTACATACACTGTACTTCACAATTACACCACTATCACTGTACTTCACTATTACACTATACTTCACAATTACACCATACTTACACTATACTTCACTATTACACTATACTTCACTATACTTCACAATTACACTATACTTACACTATACTTCACTATTACACTATACTTCACAATTACACTATACTTACACTATACTTCACAATTACACCATACTTACACTATATTTCACTATTACACTATACTTACACTATACTTCACTATTACACCATACTTACACTATATTTCACTATTACACAATACTTACACTATACTTCACAATTACACTATACTTACACTATACTTCACTATTACACTATACTTCACTATACTTCACAATTACACTATACTTACACTATACTTCACTATTACACTATACTTCACAATTACACTATACTTACACTATACTTCACAATTACACCATACTTACACTATATTTCACTATTACACTATACTTACACTATACTTCACTATTACACCATACTTACACTATATTTCACTATTACACTATACTTACACTATACTTCACTATTACACTATATTTCACTATTACACCATACTTACACTATACTTCACTATTACACTATATTTCACAATTACACCATGCTTACACTATACTTCAAAATTACACTATACATACACTATACTTCACTATTACACCATACTATCACTGTACTTCACTATTACACTGTACTTCACTATACTTCACTATTACACTATATGTCACTACTAAATTATACTTACACTATACTTCACTATTAGACTATCCTTACACTATACTCACAATTACACTATACTTACACTATACTTCACAATTACACTTTACATACACTGTACTTCACAATTACACCATACTTACACTATACTTCACAATTACACTTTACATACACTGTACTTCACAATTACACCACTATCACTGTACTTCACTATTACACTATACTTCACAATTACACCATACTTACTCTATACTTCACTATTACACTGTACTTCACTATACTTCACAATTACACTATACTTACACTATACTTCACTATTACACTATACTTACACTATACTTCACAATTACACTATACTTACACTATACTTCACTATTACACTATACTTCACAATTACACCATACTTACAGTATACTTAACACCTACACCATACTTACACTATATTTCACTATTACACTATACTTACACTATACTTCACAATTACACTATATGTCACTATTACATTATACTTACACTATACTTCACTATTAGACTATACTTACACCATACTTCACAATTACACTATACTTTCAATATTCCACTAACACCTTAGTTTACTCTCACACTATACTTACACTATACGTCAAGAATGCACCATATTTACACTACACTATACTTACATTATACATCACTATTACATTATACTTTACCATACTATTATACTATACATCAGTATAATCAATATTCTCATAACATACTTTACAATGACACTGGACTTATGATATACTTCACTGTTGCACTGTACTCATGTACACTAGCATAACCCTCACTATTATCTGATATTTATAACATTATACTATATCTTCGTGCTAGTGATGTACTTCGTTATTCCACGACACTTCATTAGAAGTATATTACTGTAAGTATTTGTTAGACTGATTAAATAGTATATATATATATATATGTATATATATATATATATATATATATATATATATATATATATATTTATATATATATTTATATATATATACACTATTTTGCCAAAAGTATTCGCTCACCCATCCAAATAATCAGAATCAGGTGTTCCAATCACTTCCATGGCCACAGGTGTATAAAATCAAGCACCTAGGCATGCAGACTGTTTTTACAAACATTTGTGAAAGAATGGGTCGCTCTCAGGAGCTCAGTGAATTCCAGCGTGGAACTGTGATAGGATGCCACCTGGGCAACAAATCCAGTCATGAAATTTCCTCGCTCCTAAATATTCCACAGTCAACTGTCAGCTGTATTATAAGAACGTGGAAGTGTTTGGGAATGACAGCAACTCAGCCACGAAGTGGTAGGCCACGTAAACTGACGGAGTGGGGTTGCCAACTTTCTGCAGAGTCAATCGCTACAGACCTCCAAACTTCATGTGGCCTTCAGATTAGCTCAAGAACAGTGCACAGAGAGCTTCATGGAATGGGTTTCCATGGCCGAGCAGCTGCATCCAAGCCATACATCACCAAGTGCAATGCAAAGCGTCGGAAGCAGTGGTGTAAAGCACGCCGCCACTGGACTCTAGAGCAGTGGAGACGCGTTCTCTGGAGTGACGAATCGCGCTTCTCCATCTGGCAATCTGATGGATGAGTCTGGGTTTGGCGGTTGCCAGGAGAATGGTACTTGTCTGACTGCATTGTGCCAAGTGTAAAGTTTGGTGGAGGGGGGATTATGGTGTGGGGTTGTTTTTCAGGAGCTGGGCTTGGCCCCTTAGTTCCAGTGAAAGGAACTCTGAATGCTTCAGCATACCAAGACATTTTGGACAATTCCATGCTCCCAACTTTGTGGGAACAGTTTGGAGCTAGCCCCTTCCTCTTCCAACATGACTGTGCACCAGTGCACAAAGCAAGGTCCATAAAGACATGGATGACAGAGTCTGGTGTGGATGAACTTGACTGGCCGGCACAGAGTCCTGACCTCAACCCGATAGAACACCTTTGGGATGAATTAGAGTGGAGACTGAGAGCCAGACCTTCTCGCCCAACATCAGTGTGTGACCTCACAAATGCGCTTCTGGAGGAATGGTCAAAAATTCCCATAAACACACTCCTAAACCTTGTGGACAGCCTTCCCAGAAGAGTTGAAGCTGTTATAGCTGCAAAGGGTGGACCGACGTCATATTGAACCCTATGGATTAGGAATGGGATGTCACTTAAGTTCATATGTGAGTCAAGGCAGGTGAGCGAATACTTTTGGCAATATAGTGTGTATATATATATATATATATATATATATATATATATATATATATATATATATATATATATATATATATATATATATATATACACTCCAGAGGCACAAGGTGAAGTGGACGCACTTTCATTAAACAGGCAGGTAAAAAGGCAAAAACGTAACTCAGGCAAAAGGTAAACTTAGGCAGGCAGGTATGAAGTCAATACTGGCAGGCAGGCAGGCAAAGCGTAACTGAAAAGGATCACAGACAGGCAGGTACTACTTCAAACAGTATAAATACTCGCCGCTGATGCTAGCGAGAGGGTGCTTCCACCCATGACCGTTCCTCCGGTCTGTACCCTTCCCAGTTGACCAGATATTGCAGGAGGCTGCCTCGATGCCTGGAGTTCAAGATGTCCCGGACCTGGTAGATGGTGTCATCTGTATCGATCTCAGGTGGCGGCGACAACTCGGGCTCTGTGGATGGAGGGAGAACAGGATTAGCAGATGGTTTTAACAGAGAGACATGGAAGGATGGCGAGATCCGGTAGTGCTCCGGCAGGTTGAGCTCATAGGTCACTTCATTAATGGGCCGCCGGCTGGTGAAGGGACCTATGTACTGGGGACTGAGCTTTTTGCTAGGGAGCTTAAGCCGGATGTCCCATGTGGAGAGCCAGACTCGGTCGCCCGGATGGTATTGAGGTGTTTCTCTCTGGCGCGAGTCTGCCTGGCTCTTCTGCCGGCGCACTGCGTGGCGCAGGTGTACATGTGTCGATTCCCAGACCCTCTCACTCTCTCTGAACCAGTGGTCGACCGACAGTATTTCTGATGGTTCACCCGACCATGGGAACAGAGGCGGCTGGTAGCCGAGTATGCACTGAAATGGAGTGAGTCCGGTGGCTTCTTGGCGGAGAGAGTTCTGGGCATACTCGGCCCAAGGGAGGTATTGGCTCCAGTTGTGCTGGCGATCGTGGCAGTAAGCTCGGAGGTAACATGCAACTTCTTGGACCTTCCTCTCAGTCTGTACATTAGTTTAAGGATGGTAGCCAGACGAAAGACACTCCCAGCTGTTTAAAGAAGCCCTGCCATACTTTGGAGATGAATTGTGGTCCCCTGTCGGACACAATGTCTTTGGGGAGGCCTAAGTGCCGGAAGATGTGATTGAACAGAGCCTCCGCTGTCTCCAGAGCAGTGGGTAGGCCCTTAAGAGGTAGTAACTTGCACATCTTGGAGAATCGATCCAACACAATGAGGGTGGTGGTGAAGCCATTGGATGGGGGTAAGTCTGTGGTGAAATCGATTCCCAGATGGAACCAGGGATGATGAGGAATAGGAAGGGGCACAAGCTTACCCTCTGGCAGACGGTGTGTTGTAGAGGTCACGGCACACACTGGGCATCCTTCCACGAATCAAACTACATCGTGAGCCATATGAGGCCACCAATACCTGCCCTTTAGTAGTGAGAGGGTTCTTCGTCTGCCTGGATGTCCAGAGCCTGGAGAGGAGTGCACTGAATCCACCGTTGGCGGTGTCGGCACGGATCTCCTCTTCGATGGCCCATATGAGAGGGCAGACAAAGAGATCAGGAGGGAGTATGGGCGCGTGTTACAGTTACCTGCGCGATATGTGACTGTGAAATGAAACCTAGTGAAGAATAACGCCAAACGAGCTAGCCGCGGATTCAAGCGTTTAGCTTCTTTGAGGTATTGAAGGTTCTTGTGATCAGTGACAACCTCGAACGGGTGGTTAGCTCCCTCCAGCCAATGCCGCCACTCTTCTAGGGCCAGCTTAATGGCGAGTAGTTCCCAATTGCTGAAGTCGTAATTTTGCTCCGCCAGGGATAACTTCTTGGAGAAGTACGTGCACGGGCAGAGCGCAGGCGGTTCACCTCCTCTTTGTAATAGCACCGCCCCTATGCCTGAGGCTGATGCAGCTACCTCTACCACAAATGGTCGACAGGGATCTGGGTGCACGATGGTAGGTGCTGAGCAGAAAGCGGCTTTTAACTTCTTGAAGGCCTCGACCGCTGAAGCCGTCCAGCATAGTGACTTGGGGTTGCCACGTAAGAGGGAGGTGAGTGGCACGGTGTGTGTACTGAAGTTGGCGATAAACTGACGGTAAAAGTTCACAAACCCCAGGAAGTGCCGAAGTTCCTTGATTGACTGAGGTTGCGGCCAGTTCTTCACCGCTTCCACTTTGGATTGATCCATTTGGATGCCTCCTGCGGAGATGATATAGCCTAGGAACTGGATGCTGGGACGGTGGATCTCGCACTTTTCAAGTTTTAGATAGAGGCGGTGATGGCAGAGACGGTCAAGCACCTGCCAAACATGATTGATGTGCTCCGACTGGTTGGATGAATAAATAAGGATGTCATCGATATAAACAATCACAAACCGGTGGAGCATGTCCAGGAATATCTCGTTCATGAAACATTGAAATACCGCGGGGGCATTGGTGAGACCATACGGCATAACTAGGTATTCATAGTGCCCAGATGGAATGATGAATGCCGTCTTCCACTCATCGCCCCGCCGTATGTGGATCAAGTTGTAAGCACTTCTCAGATCAAGCTTGGTGAAAAGGCGAGCTCCCCGTAGTTCCTCGAGTGCCACAGGAACTAAAGGCAGGGGGTAGTAGAATTTTACCGTTTGGGAATTGAGACTCCTGTAATCTATGCATGGCCGAAGCCCACCGTCTTTTTTGGCCACAAAAAAGAAGCTGGAAGCCACTGGGGAAGTGGACGGGTGGAATATACTCCTCCATGGCTTGTTGCTCCGGGATGGACAATGGATAGATGCACCCTTCGGGCAGAAGGGTTATGGCACAGTCCCAGGGTCGGTGCCGTGGCAGTTTTGTACTTACTAAAGACATCCTGGTAGCTCTTATACTCAGCAGGAACGTCCACATTGCTGTTCTGTTGGGGACTCTCTACGGTGGTTGCCCCCAGAATGGCTGTCTCAGGGACCGGAATCAGGAGAGCTCGGAGGCAGGACTGTAAGCAGAAATCGCTCCACTGTTCAATATTCCCGGTGCGCCACCTGATGCAGGGTTGGTGGAGCGCTAACCAGGGGCATCCCAGGATGATGTCTAGCCGAGCTTCCTCCAACACCAGAAGGGAGAGCGTCTCTTCGTGGAGAGAGCCAATTCGGAGGGTCAAATCTGGAGAGATCCACTGCACCAGCCCATGACCCAGCGTTTTTTCCTGGATGTTTGTTATTTGATAACGTGTCAGGCTTCGATGTCTGGGGATGTGACAGGTGGACAGGGCACGGGAGAACATGAAATTCCCTGACGCACCAGAGTCGAAGAGCAAGGTAACTGGATAAGATTGAGAGTCATAAATTAAAATGGCTTCATGGTAACGTGGGTTGGTGATGATGGAACTTAGATGGAGGGTACTCACTGCTGGGCGTGGAGGACGGACTGGGCAGGTATGGAGAAAGTGACCAAACTCACCGCAGTACAGACAGAGTCCCTGCTGGAGACGACGCTGACGTTCGACCGGAGATAAGGCCAGCGTCAAGCCTCACCAGACAGTAGCGACAGCAGGAAGGCAATCTTAGCGCGGTCATTGGGAAACTGCTGGGGAACAACATCAAAGTAAAGTTGGCATTGCATAATAAAGCCCATACATTCCGATACCTCACCAGAGTATACAGCTGGTTTAGCCAAGGGACAGATCGGTGTGGCCGCCGCAGACAGTACTGCTTCCCGTAGTGAGGCTGCCAGGACAGTAATCAGATCTGGTGCAGGAGGTGGTCCGGCGTGTATTTGCTGCGAATCCGGCATGGGAGGCATGTCGGAAATGCAGGGCTTGCATCTTAAACTGTTTTTTTTTTTTTACATTTTTTAATGGACGAGTATTTCTGTAAGGACACACTCCAGAGGCACGAGGTGAAGTGAATGCACTTTTATTAAACAGGCAGGTAAAGAGGCAAAAACGTAACTCAGGCAAAAGGTAAACTTAGGCAGGCAGGTATGAAGTCAATACTGGCAGCCAGGCAGGCAAAGCGTAACTGAAAAGGATCACAGACAGGCAGGTACCACTTCAAACAGTCTTAATACTCGCTGCTGATGCTAGCGAGAGGGGGCTTTAAATAGGTGCCAAGATGATTGGGTGCAGGTGACGTGATTAGTATTCTGGCGATTGGTAGCGGGAAAGTGTTGCTGGGGCCGGCATGCCCGTTACATATATATATCAAATTCAAAATTCAAATTCAAATTTTATTTGTCACATACATAATCGTACACAGTATGATATGCAGTAAAATGCTTACATGACTGTTTTGACCCTTGAAAAAGGAAAAGGAATAAGGAATAAGGACAGAACAAAAAGACAAGGATAAAATATAAAAATACGAAATATAAAAAAATAAGAATACGAATTATACTAAAAATACGAAATATAAAATATAAAAACAAGAAGTTCACAGTAAGTAAAAAATAAAATAGAATAAAAATAGAATAAAATATAATAAATATAAATAAAGTAAGGTATGTATATATGTATATAGAATATGTATATAAAATAGAATATGTATATAGGAAGTGTAAAATACAGCAACTGTGTTATGCAAAATTATATAAAGTGAATAGTGTGTAGTGCAATAGTGTCCAAGGTGCAGACAGCAGCAGTACAAAATTTTGCAAAATTATATAAAGTGAAGTGTGTAGTGTGCAATAGTGTCCAAGGTGTCCAAGGTGCAGACAGCAGCAGTACGGGGTGGTCACTAAGTGGAATAAGGTGATGAGAGCAATGGTATTGTCCATCTTTAAAGTGCAGATGTGCATAAGACCTCTTTGTATGTAAACAGGAGCAGACTGTGCAACATGTATGTTTGTGTTGTATTGTGTGCACAGTCTTGAAATGTGCAAATGTGCAGATGTACATTTGCAGATGTATATATATATATATATATATATATATATATATATATATATATATATGTACAGTGAGGGAAAAAATGATTTGATCCCCTGCTGATTTTGTACGTTTGCCCACTGACAAACAAATGATCAGTCTGTAATGGTAGGTGTATTTGAACAGTGAGAGGCAGAATAACAACAAAAAAAATCCAGGAAAACGCATTTCAGAAAAGTTATACATTGATTTGCATTTTAATGAGTGAAATAAGTATTTGATCCCCTATCAATCAGAAAGATTTCTGGCTCCCAGGTGTCTTTTATATGGGTAACGAGCTGAGATTACAGTAGGAGCACTCTTGGGGAGTGCTCTTAATCTCAGCTTGTTAACTGTATGAAAGACACCTGTCCACAGAAGGAAGCAATCCATCAGATTCCAAACTCTCCATCATGGCCAAGACCAAAGAGCTGTCCATGGATGTCAGGGACAAGACTGTAGACCTACACAAGGCTGGAATGAGCTACAAGACCATCGTCAAGCAGCTTGGTGAGAAGGTGACAACAGTTGGTGCAATTATTCCCAAATGGAAGAAACACAAAAGGACTGTCAATCTTCCTTGGTCTGGGGCTCCATGCAAGATTTCACCTCATGGAGTTTCAAGGCAGCTGGACCATAGTCACCAAGAAAACAATTGGTAACACACTATGCCGTGAAAGACTGAAATCCAGTAGCGCCCGCAAGGTCCCCCTGCTAAAGAAAGCACATGTACAGGCTCATCTGAAGTTTGCCAGTGAACATCTGAATGATTCAGAGGAGAACTGGGTGAAAGTGTTGTGGTCAAATGAGACCAAAATCCAGCTCTTTGGCATCAACTCAACTTGCTGTGCTTGGAGGAGGAGGAATGCTGCCTATGACCCCAAGTACACCATCCCCAGGTGACAGAACAACTGCACCACATCAAAGGGACGATGGACGGGGCCATGTACTGTTAAATCTTGGATATGAACCTCCTTCCCTCAGCCTGGGCATTGAAAATGGGTCGTGGATGGATATTCCAGCCTGACAATGACCCAAAACACACGGCCAAGGCAACAAAGGAGTGGTTCAAAAAGAAGCACATTAAGGTCCTGTAGTGGCCTAGCCAGTCTCCAGACCTTAATCCCATAGAAAATCTGTGGAGGGAGCTGAAGGGTCAGCCACAAAACCTTAAAGACTTGGAGAGCATCTGCAAAGAGGAGTGGGCCCAAATTCCTTGAGATGTGAGATGTGTGCAAACCTGGTGGCCAACTACAAGAAATGTCTGACGTCTGTGATTGCCAACAAGGGTTTGCCACCAAGTACTAAGTCATGTTTTGCAAAGGGGTCAAATACTTATTTCACTCAATGCAAAATGCAAATCAATGTAGAACTTTTTTGAAATGTGTTTTTCTGGATTTTTTTTGTTGTTATTCTGTCTCTCACTGTTCAGATAAACCTACCATTAAAATTACAGACTGATCATTTCTTTGTCAGTGGGCAAACGTACAAAATCAGCAGGGGATCAAATCATTTTTTCCCTCACTGTATATACAATAGTATATAATAGGGGCGAGATGGGCAAGATGGCAGCGCACACAGTTGCTGCGGCTCAGTGCTCTACCAGTCAGTGGAGGGCCTGACTTGGAGCATGAACACCTCTGAGCTGCTGAAAAATGCCCAGCAGAGAGTCTTCTTCCTTAGGGCGCTAAGAGAAAGAACAACGTCACTCAGAGACTACTTGTGTCCTTCTACCGGTACTCCATAGAGAGCATCCTAGCCTACTGCATTGGTGTATGGTTCACCAGCTGCACAGTGGCTCAGAGAAAGCGCTCCAGAGGGTCATAAACATGGCCCAGAAGATCGTCGGCTGCCCTCTCCCAACACTGGAAGAACTACACAGTTCACACTGTATTAAGAAAGCCCAAAGCATCCTTTAAGGATACATCACACCCTGGACATGGTCTGTTTGAACTGTTACCATCAGGACGGCGATACAGAACAATCAGAGCCAGGACAAACAGACTAAAAAACTGTTTTTATCCAACAGCCATAACTGCACTCAATAATCAGAAAACACTGTTTACATGGGATGTGCAGACAGATGATGAATGTGGTTGTGTGTGGGAAGGACTGTCTTAACTTATTTTACTATACCATTTACTTTATTTATTTATTTTTTTATATACTAATTAGTACTTTTTTAACTGTTGAAGGTTTGAATGTATGTATAGCTGCTGCACTTTTTGACTGGTTGACACTTTTTTAAAATTTCATTGTACATGTAACATGGTACAATGACAAACATCTATTCTATTCTATTCTATTCTATTCTATTCTAGATTTTATGTATTTAATATATATTTTCATAACTTGATTTCCATTTACAGTGAAAAGGGCACCCAGTCACTGTACTTTACTTCAAAAGACATCAAACTATACTATTTATTATTGAAATTATTTGCAAAAGCAGTTAATATATCCAATATATCAGTATTTACTAGCGTTTATTTTATATGACCGATCTAGCATTATTATTAATATTAATATGTTTTCTATTATGTCTAAAAATACAGTGTGGTTCTTAACGTGTGTACCAGATTAATTACAACTTTATTCATATCGATTCAAATAAACAGCGTGGTCCGACGTCTTGAGAGTGAAACGCACCTCGTTTATGTAATGAACCAGCCACTTTTATTTTCTTCACTGGCTCCAGAACAGTAATGTGTGAAGTGTGTGAATAGCGCTGATTTCTCTCTGTGATATCCGTATCACTGTGTAAATCCCAAAAAAACCCTGACTCCGCTCACGTCGTGTGTCGACCCTTATGCGCTTTACATACTCGCTATCCCCTTTTATTGCAAATTATCGAGGTTTTTTATTGCTATTCATAAAACGAGGAGCATCTTTCCTTTTTTGGGGGCCGATTTATGGCGGAGCTTTTGGCGCAATTTCCGATACTCAAGTTTTATTTCCTGACAATCACATTAGCATGCTATTATGTGACTCGAAGAATTTTTTTTCTCTTCGCCTCCTTTTCACTTGACTGCGAGGACCTTTTTAGATGGAGTCGTGGAGGAGGGACGAAGAGACAAAGCCCTCCAGCTGCATGCACTTTGGCTTCATGCAGTGCCCGGGCAGATCTGGGGGTGTCGGGGAAGGGATACACACACACACACACACACACACACTCACAAACACAGATTTAGGATGAAGGCTTTCACTTACCACATTCACACCTGAACAATGCTCCTTATTAGCACCAGCCGATCTTCCTAGTGTAAATTTAATACCATTTCAAATATCTATTGATCAGACACAAGCTTAGGAAATCATTTTTGCCACATCACGCTCACGCTTGGCCCTGAGCCAGCTCCTAAGCTACGTGTAAACTGGTCATATTTACGCCGCAGTACTGGATCCCATTCCTGAAAAGGTGTTGATTTATTTTCTATTACAGCAGCTCTGACACATTGTTGTTTCTATTATTATACGCAGCCATTCTACTCAATTGGAATACAAACAAGTGCGTAATTTTTGACGCTTTCTTTAAAAAGGTCTTTATGTAATGTTTCTGGAAGGAGTCTCCAGTGCCGGCGATTCGTATCAGTCATGAACAGAAATGCTGGTGAGGAAACAACGTCAACGTCAATGAAACAGCAGTTAACTTGTTTCCAGAACATTAACTGTAACTATAAGTGGATAAAAAGTTATAATGTGTAACTATAAATGGATAAAAAGTGATAGTGTGTAACTATAAATGGATAAAAGTTCTAAGGAAAAAAGCAGAGTTGATTATTTTCCTATAACGGCACTCCTAAAGGGTTTGATTCCTTTACTCCTTTATGCCAACAGACACACACATGCTTTTGCAGATTATGTTTCTGTTACACAATTCAATCACACACACACACACATAAGAGGTGTAAACCAACGTGAGAGGCAACCTGTCGTTTCGTCTTGTTTGCTATGGTGTGTCTCTTTGTTTGCGAACGCTTTGAGCATTAAGGTCACACATGATATTTATTTACATTTAGATTTAAAAAATGCACACACAAATGTGTTACTGTAAAATTAAACTGTCTTGCTCAAGGACACCAACTGAGCCACCATAACTAGGGCAACTGACTTACACAGATTTAACCAACCAGTGATTCATATCTATCTTGAGACTCACTGGTGAAGGATTTGAACAGGATAAGTGTTCAAATCTCAGACCTGGCAACCTGCCACGGTTGTGTCCTTGAGCTTAACCTTCAGCAGAGATGCGTCTCACTTTGTTTTAGTAAATGTAGCGGATTGCGTGTTATTTTTAAATTTAGTATGTTTACAGGTGCAAAAAAAAAATCAGAGTAAAAGTAATTATTATTATTATTATTATTATTAATATATTTATTTATTTATTAATTTATTATTTTTTATAATTATTTTTACAGTGAACTGTTGGTACACATTCCCTTCTTTTTGACTGGACCGGGTCTAATTTTCAGATCTCTTTCAATCAGATAGATGTGTATGTGTGTGTGTGTGTATGTGTGTGTGTATGTGTGTGGGTTTGTCTTCACGGTTCACGTGCAGTCCCTCGGGCTCTCCGGCCTCTTCCTGTAGGCATGTCCACGCACGTCTCTGTTTAGTCTCTGTTTTTCAAGTGAGATCCCGAGGAATGCTGGGTTAATGCTGCCTCGGAGCCACCCTGTGCTCCACATCGCCTCACCATCAGGGAGGATATCACTTATAACCCGGCTGATGAAAGCAGCACCCCCATCTCACGGCATTAACTTGTTTATCTTTAACAGAAAAAGAAGAAGAAGATGAAGAAGAAGAAGAAAAAAAAAACTTTCAAGCTCCATTGCTCATTCTGCGCGAGAGAGATAGACGGGGAGACACGAAAAAACAAAAGGCAGCCAGTGAAATTTGCATGGTGCTCAATTATACATTAGCGAACATCACTTGGCAATCTGTTCATATCAATTTAATTGGATTTTAATACTGCCTCTGATCTTGTTTTCTAATTAACAGCAGCGGCTGGCAATAAAGCAGAACCATGCACCCAGCAACACCTTTGATCCTGGCCATATGGAGTTCCTTAGAGCTCATTGGGAAAAAAAAAAAATTCAGTCACCTAAATATGGGCCCATGACAAACGTAGCGGAAAGAAGGAAGGAGGAGGGTGATGTAGCAAGGAGTGGGCGCCCAGGAGCGAGGAGGAGTGAGCAGAGTGTGCCGGGGCTCGAGCGGCGGATAAGTGTGACCCCCAGATGGCCGGATATCGCTGCTGCTCGCGCCTTCATTGATTAATTTCTCCCCTGATTGGTCGTGATTACTGATAAATAAAACATGATCTCGGAATCGGATGCAAATCAGCTCCCGAGCTTTAGGGAAATGTTGATTGCTTTTTCAAATCTGTTTATCTCTCCTCTCATTGCCCTCGACTCTGTATTTGACGTGGGACTACGGAGATGGGATTTTTTTTTTCTCCCCTCTACCATCTCTTGCTTTCATGCTGTAAGTGGGGATTTGGAGGCTCTGTGGCTGCACAGAGAGCAACGGGAAGAGCTCAATCTTTTGACCGTCAGATCTGGAGCAAATCAAACACTTGGGCCGCAGGAGGGATGTTGCTAACAGTGTAAACACAGCCAAGCAAATGCTTGATGTTTGATAAAGTCAGGCAACATATACTGCACTGGTGTACAGGATTTTTCTTATTTCTTTCAAAGTTGATCTGAAGGTTAGAAGAAAAAAATGATGACCTAATGCCTCAACTTTTTTTTTTCAGCCATACGGCGACATGATGTGAATAATTTGTCCTATAAAAGCATGTCCCGGTGTGTCCCGAAGTAAATATCACTTACATTATAAAAGCCTCACTAGCTTTTCTTTTTCTCTCTCTCTATTATGAAGTTAATAAGACAAAAAAAAAGTATATAACTGGAAAGTGGGAAGCTTATTACTAATTATGAAGCACTGACACTGGAGACTCCTTCTGTATCTTTCCGAATCTTTACTTGAAAAGTGAAAGAGCAAATTTGTTAAGTTTATATACTGAGAAATTAATTTTTATATGTCTCAGAATCAATCCCTGTCTTACCCCATGAGGTAAAATTTACCTTTAAACACCATTGTCATCGTCTTCTCTTTGATCTCTGATCTGTTCAGGCTAACAATATGATTACTGATCATTATTTATCATGAGAAATGCTCTGTGAGTAACATTTTCCACTTTACGCAGTGTTTTCTGTATAAAGCGTCAAGCGTTCTTCTCTGTTTCGATGAGGACGTGGAGCATTCCGGCCATTTTGACAATCGGAATCTGATTCCAGCCTGAAATGCGATCGGGTTTATGGGCGTTTTGCTGTAGCACTTACAAGAACTTCAAAGACGGAAGCTGTGGCGAGAGCCAGACAAAATTCTCCCACCACCTTTAATAAACACAACATGATCAAGGCAGGCAAGTGACCAGGAAAGTTTTAAAAGCAGCCAAAATAAAAAACATTTCCATTTTGTTTGGGTTAAAACGTATTCTTACAGTTCAGACGTCGTTTTGTTTCTCAGGCCGCCCCCCCCCCCCCCACACACACACACACTGTATATGTATATTAAACCCCAAATTAATGAAGCTTCCTAGCATTCAGCTCCAAATTCTCCTTTTTCAAAAGGCACCCCAGGATTTACACAGGCTTTATCTAGATTTTCCTCATTCCCCGCTAATTAAAGACGTTTCCGAGGTTACGCCACCAAACGATCGTCAGTCACTGCCAATATTCGAACCTCCGAGAGTCGAGCAGCAGCGTTCAGGCCCCACCTCAACACTTAGCTTCCTAATTGTTATTAATGCCCCTGATCGAAGCACTCACATGCATTAATGTGTGTGTGTGTGTGTGTGTGTGTAAGAAAAGAACGGAGCGAGGATGCCAACACTGGAGTCTCCTCATGTTTTCCTCCATCACTCTGCACCAAACAATTGAAGGGGAAAAAAAAGAAAAGAAGGGGATGAACAGAGGAGGAGGAGGAGGAGGAGGAGGAGAGCGATCTGCCGTGCATCACGCGGTCCGTGGAGGAATTAGAGAGCGTGGTTGATTCACCGTCCCCTGGAAGCGGGGGTGTTAATTTGGAAATCTAGGACTGGTATGCGGAGAATGCTAATTTGTAATTAGGCAGATTAACTAAATCTGGGGAATAGAGAAGATTATTGACTTATATAATAAAATCAACAATGCAGCCCTGGTTAAATAATCACGGGCTAAAATCATACATTCCAAATACGTTCAACTCGGGCAGGTTGGTGAAGCCGTGCCAGCGACGAGGCTTTGATCTCTGCCATCCGAAAATAATCAAATGAAATGAGACAATTTCTGTATTGAAGCACACATTTAGGACGGTGTTTAGATGGATTTGCAAGGGATTTTTTTTTTTTTATGAAAGGGGAAGGATGTAACCTTCTAGACGTTTTGTTCAAAAGTGCTTCGCAAATTCTCCATATCAAAATAATGAGCAATTAATATAAAAAAAAAAAAAACAAGTTTATTTATTTTTTTCAGGAACATTAACACTATACTGTGAGAAAATGAATGCTGTGGAAGCCACGCCCCTTTTGTTTTGCTACTTGTCATCAGCATGTATGGCTTCATGTCCAGAAAGAGCACAACAGATGCAATATTTGCTCTGAGAATGTTGATGGAGAAGTATAGGGATGGTCAGAGAGAGTTGCACTGTGTGTTTGTAGACTTGGAGAAAGCGTATGACAGGGTGCCAAGAGAAGAGCTGTGGTACTGTATGAGGAAGTCAGGAGTAGCAGAGAAGTATGTGATGCAGGACAGAGTGATGCAGGACATGTATGAGAGGAGCAGGACAGTGGTGAGGTGTGCTGTAGGGCAGACAGAGGAGTTCAAAGTGGAGGTGGGACTGCATCAGGGATCGGCTCTGAGCCCCAGCCTGTTTGCTATGGTGATGGACCAGTTGTCAGAGGAGGTCAGACAGGAGTCTCTTTGGACAATGATGTTTGCAGATGACATTGTGATCTGTAGTGAGAAAAGGGAGCAGGTGGAGGAAAACCTGGAGAGGTGGAGGTTTGCGCTGGAGAGAAGAGGAATGAAAGTCACTCATAGTAAGACTGAGTACATGTGTGTGAATGAAAGGAAGGGAAGTGGAACAGTAAGATTACAGGGTGAAGAGGTGAAGAAGGTACAGGAGTTTAAGTACTTGGGGTCAACAGTCCAGAGTAATGGAGAGTGTGGGAAAGAGGTAAAGAAGCGAGTGCAGGCAGGTTGGAAAGGGTGGAGAAAGGTGTCGGGAGTTCTGTGTGGTAGAAAAAATTCAGCAAGAATCAAGGGGAAGGTGTACAGGACAGTGGTGAGACCAGCCATGCTGTATGGTTTAGAGACAGTGTCACTGAGACAAAGACAGGAGTCAGAGCTGGAGGTAGCAGAGCAGAAGATGTTGAGGTTCTCTTTGGGAGTGACAAGGTTGGACAGGATTAGGAACGAGTACATCAGAGGGACAGCTCATGTTGGATGTTTGGGGGACAAAGTTAGAGAGGCCAGGTTAAGATGGTTTGGACATGTCCAGAGGAGAGAGAGTGAGTACATTTGTAGGAGAATTTTGGACATGGAGCTGCCAGGTAGGAGGAAAAGAGGAAGGCCAAAAAGGAGGTATATGGATGTAATAAATGAGGATATGAAGCTAGTGGGTGTAAGTGTTGAGGATGCAGAAGATAGGGATAGGTGGAGAGAGATGATTTGCCGTGGCGACCCCTGAAGGGAAAAGCCGAAAGAAGAAGAAGAAGAAGACTGGTCATCAGCGAGCCAGAGGTTCACGATCGGACCGTTTGGTGCTTTTCATATACCTCACAATTTTTTGATCTGTTGTCATAGAAATATGACATAAAACATAAAAATTTGTATGGAATATAATATATTCCATACAAATTTTACCACACTGCCACAGAAAACCTCGTTTACAGCAATAAACTGGTTGCCAGTTGCATTCTCTAGTGCTACGCATCCCAGTAACGCTCATCTTCTAAAGTTCTCTCAAATGTTTTTGTCGTTCAGAACCCCGATGGACGCAAAGCATCTATAGTTATGAAGTTTAATCTCACTCATAAAGTTTCCTCTCATCCAAGTTTCCGATTGTTTCCCCGAGCCCTTTTCCGTTAGATAGCCTCCATACAGAGACAGCTTGTAAAATTGGGATAAGTACATGACAATCTCAGTTACAACCACAATACACTCCCAACCTCATTTTTAAGCCTATGCATAAATCTACATCCAAATGTGAAATTTGTCCTCGATTGATCATACACAGGTACTGGCAACATTAGAGCCATGAAATTGGCTGTTTTACATGATGAGATGACTACTGGAGGATTTATAAGAAAAAACAAACAAACAGATCACTGTGATTACTTCCCATGATACTTCCTATGAAAACTGAACGTAAAAACGGACCTTGATATTCTCCCTTATCTGGAGTTTGAAGGTATTTATGTCTATATCTATAGCATGGAAACCATAAATCAATTGAATTCAGCTAAAATTTGAGGAGGTCCAACTTTTGGATGAACAACTAACATGACATGAGTCATGAATCCTTACATCCTTAACCAGTGGTGATTGGTTCATGGCTATAAATAAAGCAAAAATCTAAATGTGGTTACGTTTTGTTTGACATTAGAGCTTCGTGTTACTGCTTTGGACTAGAGCCATGGACTCTAAATGATGAAGTGATGTCATCACTTCATAAATCAGACCAAATATATAAAAGTCTTTAAAACCCCCTTCCCTTTCTTCGTGAACTGGGTTCAGCTAATAATAGAGCATGTGATTGGACACAACAAACAAAAAAAAGCTATGTTTTACTATAATAGCGCCTCCTGTGTTTTATTCCACTTTAGCAGAAATTTTCCAACGATCTTGGACAGTTTTTTTCAAGCCATGAACACTATATTGCCAAATGTTTTGGGATGTCTGGCTTTACATGCACATGAATGTAATATTGAGTTGTCCCGCCCTTTGCAGCTAGAACAGCTTCAACTGTTCTGGGAAGGCTTTCCACAAGGTTGTGGAGTGTGTTTATGGGAATTTTTGACCATTCCTCTAGAAGAGCATTCGTGAGGTCAGACACTGATGTTGGATGAGAAGGCCTGGCTCACAGTCTCCACTCAAATTTATCCCAAAGGTGTTCTATTGGTCAGGACTCTGTGCAGGCCAGTCAAGTTCCTTCACACCAAACTCACTCATCCATGTCTTTATGGACCTTGCTTTGTGCACTGGTGTACAGTCATGTTGGAACAGGAAGGGGTCACCCAACTGTTCCCACAAAGTTAGGAGCATGAAATTGTCCAAAATGTCTTGGTATGAAGCTGAAGCATTAAGAGTTCCTTTCAGTGGAACTAAGGGGCTGAGCCCAACCCCTGAAAAACAACACCTGAACTCCAATGATTTGGAGGGGTGTCCCAAAACTTTTGCCAGTATAGTGTACTTTTGTTTATCTTTTGGTATCTTTTGTGTATCCATTTATCATGTTCAATGTCCACAAAATTATTTAGCTCCTGTTAGCACTTATATTACAGCAAATATAATCTTTTTTTCCCTCACCTCCTCCTCGATATAACACTTACATTTCTGGCATTTGGCAGATGCCCTTATCCAGAGCGACTTACAATTTATCTAATTTTTTTCCCTATACAACTGAACGATTGAGCAATAAGGGCCTGGCTCAGGGGCCCAGCAGGGGCAGCTTGGTGGATCAGGGATTTCAATTCCCAACCTTCCGATCAGCAGTCCAACACCTTAAGCCATCCCCCCAGTTGTAGCTTCGGACGTTATAAATAAATCAGAAAGAGTAAAATGCTCAGTTCTGAAGAGCTTCACATAATCAGAAAATGTTACACAGTTACCTACAACTGTTACAAAGTGCTGACAAAAATGCTTAAAAATGTATCAACCAGTTGATTCCTTATGCTTTCACCAGACAACATATAGGATCTAGTACAGGTGCTAGTGCAATGGTCCATCATTAGAAACCTAGATATAATGAATGAATTCCAGCCAGGATTTTCTCCCTTCCATTGAGCATTTTTGGTTCACATCTGGAGCACAGTTGCAGATATGCTATATATGACTTTCAGGGTATTGTTGATATTAACTTGATAAGTAGTGATTGCTTCTTGTATAATTCATTCTTCACACACAACAGCCTTAATGAACATTCCTGAGTGTATTCCAGATGTGGAAATTGCTCTAAAAAATTAGAAAAGTACTGTAAATAAATGTCTAAACAATGAAGTGAGCTGTCATGAAAATGAAAGTTTGCAGTATTACTTAATACCAAACAAACCACTTTACATTCTGCTAAAAGCCTCATGTATAAAACCGTCATACAGTAAAACACAAACCACTGATACAGCTGAAGAGCCTACAGTAAGGTCCTGTCGTATAGTTGAGTCCCTAAGTACAGAAGAAGTGGTGGAAATTTGGCCTTATGAACAGATGTGAAGTAGCATAATTTGCATGTATCCTCAAAAAGCCTTAATCTAGACTCATTAAGGATTTTTATGATGGTTTGTTTGGCTTGACCTTTGATTTGAACCTTTAAAAGGGGGCAAATGTTGTTGATTGGAAGATTTGGGCTCACGCCTCAGCACTGCCAAACTACCACTGTTGGGTTCCTGAGCAAGGCCCTCTCAAACCCTCTCTGCTCCAGGGGTGCTGCATCATGGCTGACCCTTCGCTGTGACTCCAACTTCCAAAGTTGGGATATGTGTAAAAAGAATTTCACTGAGTGCCTTTGATGAGAGTTCCTACAGTATATGAAGTGAAGAACCCTAAGGAGAGAACCATTCAAGCCTTTTCAGAACCAACTACTGTGGAACGCTTTTATCCAAGATCGTACCAGAGGGATGGCTGGGTGGAAATTCAGAGTGTTCCATCCTAATCCTCCTAGACCATTTAAAAAATTTCTTCCATCCATGACGTGATTGAGTCTGTTTTTAAGAAGATCAAGCTAGAATCTTCAAAAAGAATGTTTGCCTCACCCTTTCTAATGTCTATGACTCTAAGAACCCTATACAAAGAGTTATGCAAACATTTGAAGAACCAATCAATGAGGAACCCTTTTAAATAAGAGTGTACCAAAAGGATAGCAGAGTGAAAACCCCAACTAATCAACTAGTTACCACCCTTCCTAAGAGAGGTTGGTGTGTAGAGCAGGTAAAGCACTGTACAGGATTTGGGTTCTCCAGACCCGGGTCAGGACTGGGAGAGTTGCACTGTATTCCTATCTTTATCCTGGTCTGGGGGTGGAATACATCCATGCCACTCCATCACAGGGCACCATGGAGATACAGTCACACCTTGGAGTAAGCCAGAATGCTTGGCACATTTGGCACAGCCAGGATGTTTTGGGATGTGAGATTACAACAAAGAACCTCCATGGACACAGGGGGGTTTGGGGGGGGGTATGCAAAACTCTACACAGAGGCAGTAAGCAGAGTAACCAGGGATCGAGGAGATGTGATGTGGCAACACTACCCCCTGTACCACGACCCACAGAAAAAAATTGCAGGAATCTGGTCTAGCTCTAGATGCATAATGAGCAATTATGAGGCAACATTGCTGAAGAAAACTGACAAGAGGAAGAAACCTTGACAGAAACCCTGCACAAAAACAAACTTCTGGGCTGTTCATAATTCGGCTTTCATGTTTATAAGCACTATGTAATTCCACCTGGCTGCATGCCCATGTTGCTGGAAGTGCTCACAAGTCCTAAGCCCTTTGCAGTGAGATTGACTGACTGGCCACTCGGTCGATTGGAAGGTCAGACCTGATTCGTGTTGAGATGTGAACTAGTAACCTCTGAACACAAGGCTGGTCTCAGAAGATCCGGTCCAGGGGTTTTTATCTCTTCCACTTCCACTCCGTTCAAGCTCGGCTCAATCTATCTCTCATTGAACTCTCCACCCTAATCCTCCAGGCCCATTTAAAAAACCCATCTACACCTCTTCTGTCCAAGACGCGAGTCTGTTTGTAAGAAGATGCAGCTGCCTCCCCTTACCCCATTTCTCACTTGCTCTCCTTTCCCTCTCTCCATCCCTCCCTCCCTCCCTCCCTGTCCTTTTATCAATGAATATGCTACTCTTGACACTAAAGACTTCACATCAAATGGGCTTGGGAATCCATTCTGCACCGCAACTGCCCATTTGTTTTCAAAGCAGAGGACGTGAAATTCACAGACATAAAGGTGCCTTTGTTCTCCTGCCCTCTGGCCTGCGGTGCTCATGTGGACGGGGTACCACAGGGAGAAGCCCAGATCAAAACGTCCCTCCAAAAAAGCGCCATTACCTGGCCCCCAATGATACCCCCTGGCACTCGCAATTAAATCAGCCGGCCGGAAAATTTCCTCATAACGTCAATCAAAATTACTTTCTCTGACACGGTCGCTTTCTTAAAAGCGCACCACTGGTTGTCTAAGGGGGCCTGTCCACTTAATTCAAAGCTACTTATTCAAATCAGGCTAAGGAGGAAAGCCTGGCGAAGGGTCTTATCCTCCAGCATGCAGATGCCTTCAAAAACAGCACGTCATGTGGAAAAATTACTTTCAAAATGAGTGTGTCATTGGAATAATGCGTTACGACTTTCTTTTTTGGCCCAGTGTGACAGGGACGCTGGGTCCCACATCTGTTCTGGACGCTTCTTTAGAGTTATAGGTGAAGCGCAAGGACTCGTTGCAGCTTCCAATATTTCTATATTTCCCGAGTTAAATCCTGCAGAATTTCATCAAATTGCATGATATCAGCAATATTCTTATAATCACATAAGTTCATGCAAACAATCCTGCTTTTCATATCTTACAAGCTTCAGTCATCCTACAGGCAAAGGTTGGCAACGAATAAGGGCAAATCTTTTGATGGACATCATCATTTATTGGTATTTTCCCTCCCTTTTTTGGTTAAAGAAAAAGGAGAACAAGAAAGAAGGTTCTGTCCAGTGCAGGACAGATGCAGGGCCTTCTTATATTAGAGGTCATCCGAGTGTGGATTCATCACTGACATAAAATAAAAAACAATTGAAACCTTTCTTTCTTTATTTATTTATCACATAAATAAATATGCTGCTGACCCAGACAGGTCCTTGTGCATGCTATCGATAGCCACGATGAATGACCTGATTTGAGATTTGAACGCAGCCCAGTTTGAACCAAAAGAGTTTCATCTATTAATCACTTCATAAAAAATGGACGTAGCATCAAAATAAGACTGAAAACTGGGCCATTACGAAGTTGCCTGGACGCTGCTTCAGCCTTCTTCTCCTCTCAAACCCTAATCTACTGTATTTTATCTATTTTATCTGTGGTTCTGCAAGTTCAAAAAAAAAAAAAAAGGCGAAAAGTTTGCAGGAAGTGTTCAAGAAAGTAAAAGATATGTAATTAATTGATAGAGAATCACTTCCTTTGCAGTTTTTATGAAACTGGAGTCCACACAGTGCCAGCTTAACACTCATCAAAAAGAGAAAAACAAGACGTTTCTTCATTGCCAAATGGTCTGTACTTCAGCAGGAGACTTCGGAAAATTGGCGCTTTCTACGTTGGAGAAGGGGGGCATTTCTTTGTGTGAGACCCGAGGTCGATATCGAAAGCGAGGGAGTGTCCATTGGGAGGATCGTGACCTCCCCATGACGATTCTTAAGCGGCTCTCTTAGGATCGTTCCGAAACGTTGGTCCCCAGTCTGGCAGAAGAGTTTTAATGAAAAAGGATTCCAACAATGTTACAGCAATGAGAGGGTGTTAATTAGTAGTCACTTATTGTGCACTGTTCTCTGGTCTGCATCCAACAAAATAAAGTAGTCAGTCTAAACTATACCATGAGGACGGTCGAGGAAGCGATGTCCGCCAAAGAGCCTCATGAGACGGGACGAGCAGAGTCCGGCGGAAAGAAAGTGAGATGGCTTGAAAATCATATACACTTTAGATATCTATTTATACCACTGGGAAATGCTCGATTCTGATTGGTCAAAAGATGTTGATTCATTTTCTGTAACAGCAGCGCAGTGAGGAGTTCTGGATCACTATAGTAAGCTCCACCTAATCCGAAGGGTTTATATAGCTGTTGATATTTCTAAAAGGAGACCTTTTTTTGGAAGGAGTCTCCAGTACAAGTGTTTTTAGTCGGATGTGACTTTGGGATGCTTGAAATATTTCTCAATAACAATACAAGCTGCATATTTTTTTGCTACTAATTTTAAGAAAAGCAGAAGAAAAACAGCTGCTTATAGCTCAGAGTGAATAGATTATAAAGCAAAACAATTACATTTAATTATGAGAGGATTAAAAAAAAGAAATTAAATAAAAATCAGTGTTGTCAAATTTATACGTTGCAAAAATTATAATGTTAATTATTGAATTTTTTTTGTATTTAACATTTATATATCTTGTAACTATAAATAGATAAAACGCATAATTTGTCATTTTCAATTAATCAGTCCCATACATCAACCCCAAATCAAGCAAACTCTATATTATTTATTTATTTATTTATTTATTTATTTATTTATTTATTTATTTATTTATTTATTATAATTACTTAAGAACAAAATTTTCTGCAAAATCAAGCAATTTTGGCTGCAAGAATAAAAAAATAAAAATAAATAAAATAAAATTCACAACATCCAGCTGGGGCTGATTCTGGTGTTTCAAGTGAGATGAAATTAAAACATGAGAAATTATTTTTGTATTTTTAAAATTAATAATAAATATGAATAATAGTATAATAAATGCACAGCAAAATCAAACAGTTTAGCCACAACAATCCTCCCAAAAAATAATTAAATAAATAAATAATAATTAAATAAAATTAAGAAAAAAAAATCACAGACAGCGATAAATAAAATTACTAATGAATATTTTTGCCAAACTGCTGTGATAGTGATAAGAGGAATGTTTCAGGTGTTCACACAAACTCCACCTCTGCATCACTGATTATTTTCCTATAACAGCACACCACACCACAGTTTATTTCTCACATATACAGTGTTGCAATGATCCTCCTAAAAAGGAAGCCAGCATTTAATGCTGTATGGGTCGACTTCCTAATCTGAGCCTGAGGCGTAATAAGCAGCTTCAGTCCGAGTGGAAACTCACGTTGCCTTGATGCGACCAGAAGGGCAGATCTGCTCGAGCGTGTTCCTAATTAACAGACGCAAAAACACAAGGCCTCGTTTATTCGCGTAAAAGGGAATCTGATGCGTTTTTACGAGGACATAATCGAAGCGTTTACAGCTCCATGTTGTGCCAATCACACATCAATCTGTGGGGCCGTTCGCCGAGTTCTGCAGGCAGCACATTACCAGTAATAACATTTCTGGTGTAATCATGCATATATATTTCTTCTTCCTTCAGTCGGGATGGAGTTGTAGGAGCTAATGTATTCCGAGTCAGACCCACTGCCGCTCACAAAGGGGGGAAGAAAAGAGCCTTGGTTGAGTAACCGTAATAATTGGAAAATTATTTTGATAGCCTGAAACAATCTAATATATTACAGAATTTTATTAAAATAATATCAAATCAAATTAACTACTATTCCATAATGAATTAGGTAACAAGGTAGGCAGATATTAATCGGCCCACCCTCCCCGAGGCCAGGAGAGATGGTGTGTGTATGTGTGTGTGTGTGTGTGTGTGTGTGGTAGGGGGAGGGTTATTAAGTTGGCTTTTGCGGCTTGTTAGAAGTCAGAGTGAGGCAGTAAGGAAACTCCTCCAGGATATAATCGTTCCTTTCTTCTTCTTCTTTTGACATGCCATATCTCCACCATACCATTTCTTCCTGTAGATCTCCAAGTTTGATGCACCAACTACCCCCTGGTCTGTGCATCTACTCCATGATTGACTGGATGACCTTCATAATCAGCTCTCCATGCCCCACCTTCATCCCATGGTGCAAATCTGGTTGCCCTGTTTTTTTTTTTTTTTCCTTCAGCAGGTTTTTGACCAGGTCCATCAAAGGTCCATTTGCTTGGCTGTGCCAGACCTAGTTAACTCGTCAAGTTTGATTCGTTCTCGATGCTGAAGGCTTCCTGGAACTTCACTGCAACCTTGAATTATTGTAAGCATGCATCTTTTTAAAAAACCTAAATAGCATACAATCTTTCAGGGCTGATATGTTGTTGCTGGGATTTTGGGATTAACCCTTCATTGGTAGGTGCATGGTGGGAAATAATAACCTTCCTTGTGGTGGATGAGATGCTTAGCGGTTACGCCTGGGACACAAAGGCGTCTTGGCATACCGTTGTCTTGAGACATTAAGAGATGGACTGTTTCTACTTCAGCACCTGGGGCCGATGTCAGGTTGCTAAATAAAATGTGCTTATGTTATAAAATAAAGAAATTTATGAAAGTATTCAAATCGTCAAGTGCTTTATTTCCATCAAGGTCACTGTGGATCCAGAACTTTTAGAACCTCCAGAATTTCAGGAACGCTGATTGAGAGCACCACACACACACTCCTCACACACAGGGCTAGAGTGGAATATCCAAGGCATGTTCTTTGGAGGTAGCAGGAAACCGGAGCACTCTGAGGAATCCGAGCTGGACATTGGGAGAACATGTGACGGAGTTCAGGAATCAACCCCGAAGACTTAGGAGCGAGAAGTTCTCGGATGAAGGAACTCCAAATCCCAGCAGGACTGGATCAGTTCTTGTAGAATTGTTAGCTTGGGAGCCTCTAGAGAGATGTTTTTACTGAACGTATCCATTATATATAATTCGTTCATGCTCCCAATGAGAACAAATTTTACAACCCCCTCCGAAATCCCAGCTTTGTTTCCCCCCAGGTTTTCCAAACACAGGTGTCCATCATAGAACCATTATAGGTGACCATCATAGAACCTCGAGCTGAATCAGATCAGGAGGGTTTGGAGGAAATGTATCAAGACACCTACGTAGTCCTAACTAGCTGACTTGGAATAGAAATGGAAAAAATAGAGAAAGAAAATTACATTTATTTTTAATAACTAATTATTTTGGCATTTTTATGGCTTTATTTTAGCTGTCAGACTGCTTAGAGGGAGGGGGATTAAGGTCCTTGGGGGAAGAGGAAGGAGATGAGAGGAAGGAGCAGGCAGAGGGAGGACAGCTAATTTTTGATCCAAACGGGGCTTTGCAGGCCGGGGGGTGAGGGGTGTGTGTGTGTGTGTGTGTGTGTGTGTTGGGGGGGTGACAGCTGCACTGTCTTTAGCCCGGATTTGAATTTGAATTCTATCTAACGATGCAGCGACGCGCGGACTTGGCAGGGCAGTCTGGTAATCTCCTTGACACAAATGCCTGGGCTTTTCTTGTGTGCCCTCACAGAGATTTGGGTAATTAAAGTTAAATTGAAGGAATAAAAAATATCCTTCTTGTAGTGAGGCTGTCTTGCTAATGCCAAGTGTGAATAGTCAGGGTTGTCCTTAGAACTATAATCCTAAACGCTGCTTCTCCTGGAAGAGGTGAACTGCCAAAGGTTTTGGGAAGCTCTAAAGACAGTGATAAGGCAAGACCAGGGCTGCTTTCATCTTCCAGGCATCTTTAAGACGAGGTAAGAAGAAGAAGTAAAAAAAAAAAAAAGTTAAAAAGCGCTTGTGCTTAATAAGACTCGCGAGATATCAGGAAGATGAACATCTGCTGTCTGTGCATGCTGCCATCTTTATTGTGCAAATGCCAGTGTGAAGGTATGCATGTACACCAAATGGACAGTTTATTAGGAACACCCATACACCTGCACATTCATGCAATCTTAATCTGGCTAGCTCAGGTGAGCCTGTTTCTCAACGTAGCCTTAAATTTATGATGCTGGATGACAAGATCGGAGCCTGACGTGGCCTTCTTAGGTGTTTTCAGCTTTCTGAGGTGCTTTTCTGCTCACCGGCAGTTGGGGTCAGTTGAGTTACCGTATCCTTTCAAACCGTCATCACATCACTTTTTTGTTCGTATTTTTTTATTTCAGCAGTTTCTGAAATGTTGTTTATGACCCCCATTTTCCCTCCATTCTGCACAACATGTGTTTGAAAAACCTACACGTGCTTGATTTAAGCAGCATATTGCTGCTGCAACGTGATTGGCTGATTAGATTTTTCTCATAAACATGCTGTGGTGCAGGTATTCCTATTAAAGTGGCCACGGAGTGTACGTGTGTGCATGTGCAGTGTGACATATGCTAAACACAGAGATATACACTCTCTCCTACAGGATGTTAAACACGTTGGCACGTATAACACTCCCGCCCCACCAAAACCCCTCCGAGGTGCCCCCCCCCAACCCGAGTGCATAGATTTCACAGCGGATCAGCTGATTCCAGCGGGGAACCAGAAGCTCAAACCAAGTAAACATAGCAGGAATTAAGTTCCGCGCTGGCCATCTGTGTTATGTTAATGGAAAGGAAATGTCAAGAAATTAACCTGTGGTCGAAAGCTTGGATGCTGGCGGCTTCCTATTAGCGACTGGTACGAGAGAGAGAGACCGGGATCCATGTGCAAAGGGACGCGGAGGAAGAATAACAGCGTATAATTGCACTTCATTCATCACGATATCTTTTACACAACCTTCAACCCGAGTCATACCTGATCCGTCGCTTTCTTTCTTTCTTTTTTTCCCCCACTCAGGTTATTGCCCAGAGCATAATAACTATGAAATTACTGCAGCGCTGTCTTGTCAGTAACCAGAGAAATGGCAGTGTGGGAGGCAGAGCAACAAGACTCCCATTGTAGCCTCTGCAATGGCTCAGCACCTCCCGTGTCACGAAAAGGGAGGAGGATGAGAAAGAGCGAGGGAACGAGCGAGTGTGTGTGTTTGTGTGTGTGTGTGTGTAGGTGAGAGAAGGACTCAGGTTTACCTGGTCTGGACTGATCTGGTCTGGCGCTATAGACGTAGAGGCAGCCAAAAGGCTTGAGGAGAGAACAGGCCGAGACGAGCACCACATCAAAGCTCAAGCATCAGAGCCACACCTCCAGCTCACCTGGAACCTCCACGCCATGGGCAGACAGGCCCACCTGACAGAGGGGCCACCCCCAGCTTTCAAAGAGCGCTCCAGAGACACAACAGACAAATAAACGTCTAGACACTTTCTACTTTCTCTAAACATGCCTTGTGTGGGGGGAGGGGTGGAGGGCTTTTCCCTTTCCCTTCATCATGTCTGCAAATCAATCTGATTGATTTAGGAAGCGTCTGGGGAATTTCAGAAAGAAAGAAAAGCCTCACCCTTACCCTCAGTCTAAGGCAGTGCACCTATTAAGACTTTAAGATTCGCTGATGTATTTTAAAAGTAGAAAGAAATTCAACTTTTGCTATGCAAATCAAGCTAAAAAAAATCTACCATAGTTCGTCAAAATCCAGAAATATACCTATCAATTTTCCGTCAACTCCTCTGTCTCAGTTCAGTTCGACTCACTCATTTAAAGTGAATGAAATATCTTGGGCATTTTTTTTACTATGCTTCCTGCTAAACAAACATGTTGAGACGTTAGTTGTTTTGTACATCAGAGATGATTTACATAAAAAACGGATTGTTCTTGTTGAACTCGTTGAACTTTTGCATGAGGAAATGTTAAACTCTCAGAAATGGTATGACGTAAAGTAATGAAGAATAAAGTGGTTGCGTAAACTTGTCAACATTTGGTTTTTTTGTCTTCCCAAAGCTTCTGGTTAGTTATGATAAAAATAAAACAAGCAAAAAAACCCTAACCAACCATCCAAGCAACCAACCTACCAACCAACCAACCAACCAAACAAACAAACAAACAAACAAACAAACAAACAAACAAAACACAAACAACCAAACAAACAAGCAACCAACCAATCAAACAGCCAAACAAGCAACTAACCAACCTAACAAACAAAAAAAAAACAATTAACCAACCAACCAAACTAACAAAAAACTAAACAATCAAACAAGCAAGCAACCAACCAAACTAACCAACCAACCAGCCAACCAACCAAACTAACCAACCAACCAGCCAACCAACCAACCAGCCAACCAACCAGCCAACCAACCAACCAACCAACCAACCAACCAAATAACCAACCAAACTAACCAACCAACCAGCCAACCAACCAAACTAACCAACCAACCAGCCAACCAACCAACCAGCCAACCAACCAAACTAACCAACCAACCAGCCAACCAACCAACCAACCAACCAAATAACCAACCAAACTAACCAACCAACCAGCCAACCAACCAAACTAACCAACCAACCAGCCAACCAACCAACCAACCAACCAACCAACCAACCAAATAACCAACCAAACTAACCAACCAACCAGCCAACCAACCAAACTAACCAACCAACCAGCCAACCAGCCAACCAAATAACCAACCAAACTAACCAACCAACCACACAAGCAACCAAACAAACAAGCAACCAACCAACCTAACAAACAAAAAAACAACTAACCAACCAACCAACCTAACCAACCAAACAACCAACCAAATAAAATGCTTTCCAAAAGTATGGTGTTGATATAGTCCACAGTGAAAACTAATAATTTGGCAACAGTTTTTTTTTTTTGATGCGTCATGTGACTGAATAAAAGAAGAGCCATTGTAAATTTAGCGCATTATTAAAACTCAAACTGAGGATATAATCGATTTCTTTGATCTATTACAAACCCTATCCCTAACCTCTGTACCTTTTCCGGACACAAAGTTCGCTGAGGTAAAAGGTACGTCCCAGTCCTCCGCCATTATTATTCCATTCCTAGTGTTTAAACCTTTCTTATTTGAATATACTCACCCCCGAATATCTCCATGTCGTAAATCCTGTTTTTAATTCATACCTGTCTGGAGTAATTAATTATATGTGCTATAGCCTTCAGCCAGAAGCGGGGTTTTTTTTCCAGATTTTTTAACCTGTCTTAGCGCCTCCTGCCACCCAGTGTTAAGAGACAAGTTTAATTGCTACGTGAAAACCACAAAAAAAGAAAAGAGCCCATGCTCCACGTAAACAAGCACTACACCTAGACTGAAGCATACTTTCACTTCTTAAAAAAAACCAAAAAAAAAAAAAAAAAAACGCCCCGAAGCTGTCCATGGTGTAATTAAAGAGAAAGTGTTTCACTGAGTAACTTTTGATGTCACCGTTCTTCCTGGAATGCTAATTCGGAGGAATATTCGAGTAATGAGGAGAGGTGCATTTGTGTGCGTCATAGCTTTAAAAATAGATTACGAACACCTTTACAAACTTCAGGAGCTACAGGAAGGAAAAAATTTAAATCGTTTTCTGCTTAAGCTACAAGCTCAAACGTGAGAGATATCGGCGTCCCAGAAGTGTTCAATGTGTTAGAGATTTACTGTATTCTAGAAACTTTCAGGCATTTTGGAGGATTTTATTTGTTTATTTATTTTTTTCTCTCTAAAGCCTAGCCTCCTTTTTCTTTGAATTTTTTACTTTGAATAAAAAAAATTTTCCACTTTAAATTAAACCCCACCCCTTTTAGATTTCAGCACCAAAGCTATAATATTTCCAGACTTGCCGAGAAATTGCCGTTCATCAGAGAAGAGCCATTGATGATGAATGAAAAAAAACCCCAACAAGCTCGTCCTCGGGCTTTTCCTCTGTTCGCACCATGACCCTGTAACCCTCCCGTCTTTGTGCAAGGGATTGTGGGATACGTTCAGAGGGCACGAGGTGTATGTTAGAGGGCGAGTCTGCTCTTCTGGGACTGGTGCTGTCTGACTCGTGTGACAAAGAAAAAAAGAAGAGGAGGATTAGAGAGGTGAGTGGATCGGTTAGTGGATTAGCTTCTCCGCTACGCTGCAGGTAAGACTTTATAAAACAGTGGCCATGGGGAAAAGAATCAGAAGCAAAGACGTGGTTAAGGACGTCGCCAGATCTGCTAGTCCGGTTATTTTCTCAAATAATAATTATGCTTTTGTCATGCTGTGATTTTTTTATTTATTTTTTTGAGATTTCATAGACACCCTTATTTATAAATAAAAAATAAATAGATGTTAATAAAATAAATATTAAATAATTAAAATAAATATTTTTTCAAATAAAATAGCAAAACATACTTTTTAAAATAATTGCAGTGGGTTTTTATACTTAATCTTTAACAATGAATTTTCCCACCATTATATGGTTAAAATTATTTTAATTATTTATATTATTTATTTATAAAATTCTATTATTTTTTAATCTTTTAATCAACAAAAAATATCGAATAAAAAGAAATATATTTGTTTAATATAATATTTATTCATTCATTTTTTTTATTCAAGTAAAATTTAATTTATTTATTGTTTTAATTATTTATTTATTGTTACTGTTTTAATTACTTTAACAAGCTTAGAATATATACCGTGATACCTACATATTGTCCTACGTATCATATGATATGATATTTTGCACATATCGCACACCTCCCGATGAGAACGACTGATAACAAGTAAAAATACGTCTTGATTAAACGAAAGGGGTTTTTTTTCCGTTTAATTGAAAACTCTGATGCTTGAGGTGAGCGTGTACAGTAGTCTGGCTTGAGGAGTGTGTGTGTGTGTGTGTTAATACACTGTGATGTGTGTGTGTGGAACTGAGGTAAGCCTGGCTTGTCTGCCGGGTGAGACAAGTTATCAGTCGGAGCCATGAGTGTCCCTCTTCACTCCAGAGACGGAGGAGAACAACAGCGGCGGTGTGACGCATGGCTACACTTTTGGCACGGCTGAGCCACCGAAGGCCTAATCTCTCCGCACCTCCTGATCCGCCTACTCACACACTCCTCACACGCTCCGCAGCCATTATTACTCGGAGATTATTGCGGCAGTGTGGCAGGAATGGCCATCCGCACGTCTGCCCTATTCACTCTGGCTCACACAGATGTTACGGTCGGAAATAATCACTCAGTTTGATGATCAACCAAATACTCGGCCGGGGTGTGGATTATTTATTTATTTATTTATTTATTTATTTATTTATTTATTTATTTATGGTAAATACTTCATCCGTCTGCTTCCAAGACAAAAAAAAAGTCCCTCAAACGATGAAAATCATTTACAATATGCATCAATTTTCTCAAATTATAGAAAGAAATTTCTAGACAGCCGCTCCCTCTGACACTGGAGACTCCTTCCAGCAAAATCCATCCAATTAATGATTTATATGTCTTCTTTAATCCCAAGCACATGTTGTTACTCTAGAGAGTGCTGCTGTTATAGAAAGCTGTTATAGTGTCATTTTCCTTCTGCGCTAACATATGCCGAGATGCATCATGACGACATTTTCACGACATGTGCTTTTCAATTCACGTGTGCGGAACGTGAGTACAGCTAGAAAAGTCACTACACATGTGTTTTCAGGGGTAGGAAGAAGAATCATGAGCTTGCAGTTTCATCAGATTGAGCAGTTTTTTGCCCCCCCAAAAAAAAAAAAGAATTAAAAATAGAAAATAAAAATATAGAAAATATAAAATGTTTTTAAAAACATTCTTTTATATTTATAACATTACTTCAGATAATTATTATTCTTAAATAAAGCAAGTTAAAATATGAAATAATTGTCAAAAATATTTTCGTTATTGATTAATTAATCAATAATCAACTAGAAGTAATGTCATAACAATTGTCTTATTTTAAGAAGCTTTTTTCCCACTAAAACTACGTCAAATTTGCTATGCACACACACACACACACACACACACCTCTCCATGATATCCTGGAGGGACTGATTCTAGTGTTTCAACTGAGAGGGAATTAAAATAAATTAAAAATCGAAAAAGTAAAAATATAGAAAATGATTTCCTCTTTGGAAATGTTACAAAATGTTTTTTTAAAAAAAAAAGTATTTTATATTTATAACATTACTCTGGATAATTATTATTCTTACCTAGACCAAGTTAAAAATATTAAATAATTATTAAAAATGATTCTTTTAATGTTTACTAAAACTGGTTTTGTTGCTACATCTGGTCTGAAAATGGATGGAAACACACACACACACACACCTGGATTTCTAACAAAAACTCACAGAAATACCTACAGGTGATTATCCGGAGAATCAAAGAGCTGCCAAAACACTGAATCTTATCAAACACCAAAAAAAGCTGGAAATTCCCTAAAGTCTAAACTCAGTTGGTCAGTAAACAGCGACACGTCACAAAATCAGGAAACCCCCTCTGAAGGGGCCCCACACATTAGTGATGAAGATGAATGGGGGCATGGCAGGTTCTGTCCAAAAATGATGACATTATAGCTATCAAGTAGCTCAAAGAGGAAAAGAGAAAACAGAAATAATGGAGGAAATGAACGTCACGTTAATAAGCTTAAACTCTGTGGAGTGACACTGGAGACTCCTTCCTCGAATGAGAGGAGGAAGGTCAGAGGAGAATGTCAGAGCTGACAGGAACGCTCACGAACCTTAGATCATCACACTGTTCAGCTGTCCTGAGCAGAAAAGCATCTCAGAACATGTTGAGGCAGATTAGACAAGGATCTGATTCAGTTAAAGCTCAGATAACTGGTCAGTGATTCTGAATCGTAAAATGATTCACAATGATTCTACTTCAGGAGGAATCATGAGGAATTGTAAAAAATCATGAGAAATCTCGTGGAATTATGAAGAATCATGAGGAATCATGAAGGAGCGTGAGGAATTGTGTGGAATCAAGAGGAATCATGAATCATGAGGAAACATGGGAACTCTTGAGAGATCATGAGAAATCTTGAGGGATCATAAGGATTCGTGAGGGATCACAAGGAATCAAGAGGGATTATAAGGAATCATTAGGTATCATGAGGATTCATGAGAAATCGTGAGAGATCATAAAGAATAGTGAGGAATCAGAAAGAATCATGAGGAATCATCAATGATGAGGAATCATGGGGAATCCCAAGGAATCACCAATGTTGAGGAATCATGAGGAATCACAAAGAATCATGAGGAATCAATGAGGAGGAATCATGAGGAATCATCAAGGATGAGGAATCATGAGGAATCACAAAGAATCATGAGGAATCAATGAGGAGGAATCATGAGGAATCATCAAGGATGAGGAATCATGAGGAATCACAAGGAATCATGAGGAATCATCAGTGATGAGGAATCATGAGGAATCACCTTGTCAATAACTGTCTCTTACTGGACGTCACAACATCATTGTCAGATTTATTGGCTCTCAGTCTAGACCGTGTGTCTGTGTCTGTGTGCAGAGGGGTGTGGATGTGCAGTAATGTTCCTGCTCCGCTCTCCACACACACACACACACACACACACACACACACACACCCTCTTTAGCGGCGTGATGGTGTGAGCGCGGTTCACATTAGGCAGAGCTCTTTTCCCGACAGGAAGCCGTTCCAGGTAGTTACCCTCCTCTCTACTGGAATAAATCCACTGTGAGGAGCTTCTCTCCACAGGAACACACCTGAGACTGATCTTAACCACGTCTTTTCCATACAGATGTCTCTTTCTTCTCTCGCGAATACCTAATACCTCCATGTACGTCCAGTTTCTGAGTGAAAAAGAGCTCAAACTCGCAGGCTTCAGATGCAGGTCATACAGTAGCTACAGCGTTAACGTGAATTTTTCTCCAAACACATTCGAGATGCAAAGTAGGTTTTTTTTTACACAACATTTTTAATTTTCATCAGCTTAATCTTAATGTGATTCCGAGCACAGGGACGCAGACTTTTTAACCCTAAACGGATTTGTGTTGGATTAGAGCTTGGCGGTTTCTCGCCACGTGCGCTAAACGTGGACTTAATTAATGTGAAATATTTAAATCAAAGTATCCCTGAGATATTTCTTTAATACTAAATACGACGTGTTAATAGTATTAACATGGACTGGTGCTGCTAGCTGGCAAATATTTATTAGTGCGCTCGGGATTAGACGCTATGCTTAAACAAACAAACAAACAAACCTTTATTTATTTATTTATTTATTTATTTATTTATTTATTTATTTATTTATTTATTTATTTATTTATTTATTTATTAAAAAGGAAGAAAAATGTAACCAAAGAAACAAGTGTGTAAGCAAATGAATGAGTAAATATGTCAGTAAAAACATATCTGTAGTTAATCAGTGAACAAAAACAACTTTTTAAAAAAATCCAAACAAATAAAACAAGTGTGTAAACAAATACATAAATAAATAAGTAAATAAGTAAATAAAAACTTCTGTGGTTAGACCGGTTTTAAAAAACAAACAAACAAGTAAAGAAACAAATACGTTAGTAAGCAAATACACAAATAGGTTTCTACAAGTAACAGGTATAAATAAATAAATAAATAAATAAATAAGCAGGAAACTAAACAAGTATATCATATCTAAGGAGCTAGATAAATACATACATTTAAAAATATGTTTATAACAACAGCTTTATAACAATATTAGCTAAAAGTAAATAAAGTAAGTATGTAATTATGTAAGCAAAATCTAGGGGTGGTAAAGAAACAAACAAACAAACACATTTATGTAAAAGTATGCAAGTAAATAAGAGCAAACAGTAATAAAAGGAGACTAATATATAAATTAGCCAATAAATCAATTAGTATGTAAATAAGTAAAAGTAAAATATGTTATTGTAGTAAATAAAAAACAAACAAACAAATCTCTTGCTTCTCATCGCTCCACCTCACACTGTTCTCTTAAACTTGAGCGCCGAAGTCTGCTTATAACACGTAATAACACTGTTATTAACCTTTTACCTCTGCTACAGCGTTGACTTCAGGCCACATGCTCAGTGACGTACAGAAACGTCACACTTAATGAACTGATGGCGACCCGATCAGAATCAAGCTCTGCTTTCATCTAAATCAGGTTTAAGCTTTTGGCACCAGCGGTCGATATGGGAAAATCCCCCTCCAGCCCTCCACACACACAAACACACACACACACAAACACACACACACACACAGTGGTCAATTCTCCACACACCCTTACCCTACGTCGTATATTCACAGTCTTTAAATTAAGTAAACTTCAGATGCCCGAGCTCATAAATTTGGCAGTGAGAATTTCTCTCTCTCTCTCTCTCTCTGTCTCTCTCTGTCTCTTTCTCTCTCTCTCTCTCTGTCTCTTTCTCTCTCTCTCTCTCTCATTCTCTCTCCCGTCCTGAACTGCTCCATGGATTTACTGCAGTAGTAATAACTGTCACGGCAAATGCCTGGTAAAGTGCTGGACAAGGGACCAACAGAAGGAGAGTATTTATCACGGTATTGACTTTCTGACTGCGGTGTCGTGAACTCTTTTGTCATAAACTGGAGCACTCAGAGGCAGCGGAGAGATCGATCCGAGGGAAAACTGCTGTCAGCTTCTCTCCCAGGGAGCATTGCTTTTGTTATAGCCACTTAGGGGGCTGATAAATGCTCGGCTCTGGATGGGACCTGGTTTCCGTACCTGCGGCTAAACAGCCTGTTTTTTTCTGATGCTTAAAAAAAATTTAAAAAATAAATAAATATGAGATTTACAAACGTTATCGATAAAAATAAAAATTAAATGAAAATACGGAAAAAAATACTTTTAATAGACATGTAGGAAGTGGATGTCTGATACCTTCATGGGTAACGGTGTTTATTAAAAATAATAATGCTGCTAATAACAAAAATGGTTAATTTAATAATTTCAGTCAAACTCCATTAGCTCCAAACATGCTGGTATAATTTCTGTGATTAATGCAGGACTCTGGCGCGAGTCCCTCTGCTCAGCCGAATAGTAAATCAATAGTGTGTGTATTGGTGGCAGGTCTGATTAGTGGCCCGGTGAAATGGAGTGTGTATGACGAATGGTGTCTTGGAGCATTAAAGCGACGGGGAGATGGACGATGGCTTGACCAGGCTCTTTCCTCTAAGGGAGGATCAGAAAGGAGTCAAGTTTAATCCCGGAGGGAGCGCCAGGGGCCAAGGGCCACAAAAATACTCCCAGGGTTAACATAACCTCTGACCTTTGTTTTGTTTCGGTCTACCTTTTGCGAGATTCATAAGTCGTGCATCTTTGTTCGCCGTCATAGATCTTCAGGAAAAGTGCAGAAGGAGATAGATTTTGTCCGAAAAACAAACAAACAAAAAATTTTCATAAAAAAAAAAAAAAAAAAAATTCACCCGAGCTCACCCCAAACCATGTGAACTGATGTGTTATAGTCCAATGTGACCAATAAATAAATAAATAAATAAATAAATAAATAAATAAATAAATAAATAAAAAAAAATTGCAAGTAAGGATTTAGACATACAAACAAACAAGAAAGAAATGATAAAAGTAAACAAACAAACAAATTTGCATTTATGTAAAAGTACGTAAGTAAATAAGAGCAAATGGTAATAAAAGGAGACTGATATATAGGCAATAATAAGCAAATAAATCAATTTTATCTTAGTAAATAAAGGAATTAAAAACAAAAAAATCTCTTGCTTCTCGCTGCTCCACCAAACACCGTTCCCTTGAACGCATTAAATTTAGCACAGAAGTCGGCTTATAACACGGAATGACACAAAAAGAGTGTTTGGTGAAAAATAAAATAAAATAAAAAATATAAAAAATTAAAAGAACACGATCCCCACAGTGAAGCACAGTGGTGGTAGCATCATGTATTAATGCCACTTTTCTTCAGGGACTTTTATCAAGCTGGATGGAATCATGAATAAAATATGAAGAAATATAAAAAAAAAATAATAATAATAAATAAAAAATATATATAGAGTTTTTTTAAGAGATGTGTATACTTATGCACCTAGGTTATTGTAGGTTATTATTTTCTTTCTTTCTTTGTTTTTTTCCCCTTTTTTTCCTAAAAATATTTTTCATTATTAATTAATTAAAAAAGAATATATATTTTTTAAGAAAGTATTTTTTAAGGGGTGTGTATACTTTTGCACCTAGGTTATTGTAGGTCATTTATTTTTTTCCCTTTTTTCATTATTTAAAACTATTTAATTTACATACTTTTTTTAAACTTTTTTTTTTATTTATTTATCTGGTTTCATTTCAACAAGATTTCTACAGCAGAGGTGTGTACATTTAAAAAATTATTATTTTTTTAATAATAAATTTCTGTTCCACTTCCGTCCTCTTCCTCCATAATGAAGCAATTAAATCCTGCCTCAATTTTGTTTTTTAAGGCATCATTCCTGCTGTCCTTCATACTGTAGATAAAGGCTTCATTTATCAATCAGTTCCGGTGAACAATAATACTTTGAAGCGAAGATGGAGTTTGAGAAAGCGTTGATTTTACAAGAGACCCACTTTTAATTAGGACGGAGAAGTCACACTCCGGTGCGAAACGTTTTATTCCGTTATGTTAGTGACAGGTTACGTTAAAGGTTTCATTTTCAGGTTTCATTTTCGGGTTTAAAGAGAAAATTAACCTCGTCCAATTAAAGCCCTCAATTGTTGAAGAGAGCGCTGTGGCTAAGTGTCTTGCCATTTATTCAAGCACACTGAGCACACTGAGAGCTTTGGGTGTGTAAATGTCAGAATTAATATGTGGAATGCAGGAATAATTAATTTCAGCGCTGGATCCTCACGAGCCGATCCGTCAAAGTAAACTCGTGTGTTCAAGCCGTGATTGCAGACGTTTTTTAATCGACGTTTGAATTACGTACGAGGGAAGCCACAGTCTGAGAGCCACAGTCTGAGTATAGTACACTATACTGCCAAAAGTTTTGGGACACCCCTTGAAATCATTGAGTTCAGGAGTTGTTTTTCAGGGGTTGGTCTCGGCCCCTTAGTTCCAGTGAAAGGAACTATTAATGCTTCAGCTTCATACCAAGACATTTTGGACAATTTCATGCTCTTTGTGGGAACAGTTTGGGGACAACCACTTCCTGTTCCAACATGACTGTACACCAGTGACCAAAGCAAGGTCCATAACAACATGGATAAGAGTTTTTTTTTTTTGTGGAGGAACTTGACTGGCCTGTACAGAGTCCTGACCTCAACCCCATAGAACACCTTTGGGTTGAATTAGAGCGGAGACTTTGAGCCAGGTCAAAACTGGGTCGTCTGCCTTTACATGCACATGAATGTAATATGGAGTTGTCCCGCCCTTTGCAGCTATAACAGCTTCAACTCTTCTGGGAAGGCTTTCCACAAGGTTTAGGAGTGTGTTTATGGGAATTTTTGGCCATTCCTCTAGAAGCACATTTGTGAGGTCAGACACTGATGTTGGACGAGAAGGTCTGGCTCACAGTCTCCACTCTAATTCATCCCAAAGGTGTTCTATGGGTTGAGGTCAGGACTCTGTGGAGGCCAGTCAAGTTCCTCCACACCAAACTCACTCATCCATGTCTTTATGGACCTTGCTTTGGTCACTGGTGTACAGTCATGTTGGAACAAGAAGGGATCATCCCCAAACTGTTCCCACAAAGTTGGGAGCATGAAATTGTCCAAAATGTCTTGGTATGAAGCTGAAGCATTAAGAGTTCCTTTTACTTGAACTAAGGAGCCGAGTCCAACCCCTGAAAAACAACACCTGAGCTCAATGTGAGGGGTGTCCCAAAACTTTTGGCAATATAATGTAGATGCAGATACAGACAGAACGAAAAAACCTTCCACATTTATTCTTAGCATCCTTAGTAATTGCCAGGTCAGGCTGCTTCAGCTATTAGTTTCATCATATTTTGGGAAATAAAAGAAACTTCATTTCTTTTGCACTTGTCAAACAGCTGTTATAACAACTCAGAGCTCGTTTATAACATGCTTTCTGACGTTCATATGAAAAAAGCAAATATTGAAATAATATATAAGTCTTCTCAGAAAGCATAACTGATCCAAAAAACAGAGGGAATAAACCACTTGATCCAAAATGTCTAGATATAAAATATGTGATGAATTTAAACACAACTTCATGTGATACAATTCTATATTTTTATTCCAAACTCTTCTCTTGTCTGCTGGTATCTCTTCTCTAGACATAGGAGTGGACTTAATCCCTCAGCATACAGAGCATGAGAGCTGATGGTGGTGGTAATATGCTGTGTGTGTGTGTATGTGTGTGTGTGTGTGTGTGTGTGTGTTTACTGCCGCTTTAAGCTGCTGTGGAATGTGGGAAGTTCACAGTAAAGCCCAGGCTCTAAAGTGTGCCTTAGTGCATGACCCAGCAGCAATGTTCAAGTTCATCGGCATCCAGACAGGTGTGTAATGACTTGTAGGGCCGTCTGGGCTTGGGGACGGAGGACAGGCGGTGGAGGGGTGTATGTGTGTGTATGAGGGGGATATCGGGGGTGGGAGTTGTCCGTTGACAGGGCGATGCAGACGCGGGTCTTTTCTTGGAGTCTTGAAATCTCAGACGTCTAGGATTTATTTATTCATTTATTTATTTATTTATTTATTTATTTCCCTATCAATCACCATCATTTTTAACTTATATACTGTTTATAATTTTATATTCATTTTTCCACGCACAATCCATCATAATTCACAAAGGTTTGCATCCCCTATTATTTTATTTACCTTCATAATTTTGGATTATTGCTTCATATAATCAAAATAATATGTGAAATATTCTCATCATCCACATATTGTATATAATCTCACTGTACTATAATAAGTACAGTTTATTTTTACTGCACTGATACGTAACGAACATCTAGCTCACGAGTGCTGTGACAAAAGTTTGTGTCCCCGATCAGAACGAAGCAGACAAATGAAATGATTATATTAAAGATATTTAAATGTTTAGGTTTCCTCTGACGGTTTAATATCTGCTCGTATAATTGGATGTGAATTTAAATTCTCATAGATGCTTTTCTTTAAATCCTTCACCTTTACAACAACAACAAAAAAATTGTTGATGTTTCTTTTAGTTGTACTTCTTTCTTCCTTTTCCTTTTGTTTTTGGAGATCACAAGATAGATAGATAGATAGATAGATAGATAGATAGATAGATAGATAGATAGATAGATAGATAGATAGATAGATAGATAGATAGACGGACAGACGGACGGACGGAGATAGATTGATCAATCGACAGTCAGCTAGACAGACAGATAGATAGATAGATAGATAGATAGATAGATAGATAGATAGATAGATAGATAGATAGATAGATAGATAGATAGATAGATAGATAGATAGATAGATAGATACTGTGTGTGCGTGTGTGTGTGTGTGTGTGCATGAGTGAGTGAGAGAGAGAGAGAGAGAGAGAGAGGCTGATAGAGAGGACCTGCATGGACAAGTGCTTTGTTATGTCTACTATTCCTTGAAAGAGGGTCATTCAACACACACACACACACACACACACACACACACACACACACACACACACTCATCCTTGGGGGAATAAAGCAAAAAAGAAGAAAGAAAAAAATAATGTGAGCTCTTTTCCGGAACGTTCCTCCAGCATGTGAGCTGTTAGGAATATGCATGAAGTCTCATCCTGATGTAAAGAAATGTGATGTATGGAGATTCCTAAATACTACCACACACACACACACACACACACATGCGCACACACACACACACACACACACACAGGCCAGAGAGCAGCCCGGGCCTGTTTTATTGGCATTATCATTGCTGGAGCTAACCTTGTTATAAGTGGTGCTGAGGACATAATCATGTGTGTGTGTGTGTGTGTGTGTGTGTGTGCGCGCATGTGTGTGTGCGTGTGTGTGTGTGTGTTCCTTGAAAATGAGCTTACTGATTTTCTGTTTTTTTTTTCTTCACAGGAATTATTCCATGCCATGTGCAGTCTTTTTAAACCAATTGGGCAGCAAATTAGCTAGCAGGGGTTAACAACCACCATTTTGTCACTGTTTATTTAGTGGCACAGCATGGCCTTGATCACATCTCCTCCACAATGCTCGAGTGCACTAATAACCCCGCATTCACTCGCCGCTAAAAAAGACCCTCTCGTGTTGTACAAAGCTCCAAGCGTATTAGTTACTCGATTTGTAGTGCTAATAAACTAGCGAGTTTGTATCGCCGGTGAGTGGGATATGAAAAACTAGCATGTTTTTGCAGCATGTATTGACTTGACTTGTCATTAAACAGACAAAAAGAATGATCGCTAGCAACTCTGGGGCGGGTTTCTAGCCAGTTAGCTTATTTACAGTTAAGCCGCACGAGCGCCTTGCTAATCGTGTCAAGTCAAGGATGCTAACTCCACCATGCTTCGTTATTATGAAGATAAAAGTGAAAGTATCATTTTTCACGTTCTGCTAAATCCAGGCCTCAAAACTATGCTAGCATTGGCTAAAAACAGCTAAGTTGCTAATCTCGCAAACATTAGCTATGTTATGGAAAATAATGACTTTAAAGAATGAAGTCGTTTAGATGTGTTTCAGGTACAAAGTAAGGAAGAGAGAGAGAGAGAGAGAGAGAGAGAGAGAGAGAGAGAGCTTCCTGACTAGTGAACTAGTAAGCGGATTTGGACGCAGCCCTCAATTCTTTTCAGAGAAGACGACTGACCCTGAACAACATTTGACCCTCGACTAAAAAAGCAGTGAATGGTCTCGTTATTGATCGGTGTCAGGTGACCAAACCTCTGATAACTAGAATGTCCTCAGGGCTGCCATGACATCATTCAGTTGGTGACCTTGACCTCGACCTCACGGGAAACCGAGAGCCATCGACTAAAGCTCTGTCTAGTCTACTTCCTGTCCTGTAGTCACAGTTCTCCTTCTACTTCTCCTGCTCCTCCTCCTGCTCCAGCTCCTTCTCTTTCTCCTTGTCCTGCTCCAACTCCAGCTTCTTCTCCAGCTCCTGCTCCTTCTCTTTCAACTTCTCGCTCTTCTGCCTCAGCTTCTACTCCAGCTCCTTCTCCTGCTTCAGCTTCTACTCCAGCTCCAGCTCTTTCTCCTGCTCCATCTCTTTCACCTTCTCCTGCTCCGGCTCCTTCTCTTTCTCATTCTCCTTCTCCAGCTCCGGCTCTTTCTCTTTCTCATTCTCCAGCTCCTTCTCCTGCTTCAGCTTCTGCTCCAGCTCTTTCTCCTGCTCCATCTCTTTCACCCTTCTCCAGCTCCTTCTCATTCTCCCTCTTATTCTCCAGCTCCTTCTTCAGCTCCTTCGCCATCTTCTTCTCCCTCTTCTGCTCCAGCTCCTTCTTGGCTAACCCCCAGGGACCCATAATAGAAACCCAAATGCCTGTTTAAATTTTCATCCAATCCCATTAATTATTGTCGAAGATTTTCCGTGTCAAACCTGGGCTGATGGCAGTGGAGCTCTTCCTGCCATTTTGGCGAGATAAGGTGTCAGTTATCTCTCCGGGAGGTTAATAGACCGACCACATAATCCTTTCCTCCTTCTTTACAGATGTTTTGGTATTTGCATTCGGTAAGCTGATATGGTCATTCACTTGAGAGTGTGATTGCATTCCTAATGAATTTTCACACAGGAAAGAGGAAAAATCCTCGAGAGAGAGAGAGAGAGAGAGAGAGAGAGAGGGGTACAGCAAGAGAGATAGACAGCGAGAAAGAGACACAGAGAGAGATAGTCAGAGATAGACAGGGGAGAAAGAGACAGAGAGAGAGAAAGAGACAGAGAGAGAGAGAGAGAGAGAGAGCGAGGACAAGAAGCATAGAGAATCAGGTTCATTTCATTATTGACGCTCATGCACTTCTTCAACACAGCTCAACGTCTCATTTTTTTCCTCTTCTAACACACACAGCAAGGAAGATCAGGATTTTTTTTAGGAATAACACTCCGTACAAAACGTACGAGGAAGTTTCAGAAACATCAAGGTGAAGTATCTGTATCTGTGAAAAGGTCAAGTCCATGCTAACTGCTAGTAAGTGCTGTAATTTATGTCCTGGTCGTCTTTTTTGGACTTGTCCTTTTTGGTGTGATAAATGTTAAGTGAGCAGGGCTACATCATGGAAAAGCCAGTTCAGTGCTTCATGTCTGGAATAATGACAGTATGGAAAATAGAACAAAGTGCTTCTGAGAAGAGTCGTTTCCCTCGAATATGACAAGCTGCGTGGTTTTTTTAAGAGACAAGATAAAAAAAGGATGAAAGGAGTGTTTACAGCTGCTATAAGGGAAGAGATAACGTATATAAATAAAGATATGTGTTGTTCTTTCGGTGGTCATCTCACTACTCTCTGGATGTCTCGATTCTGAGTGGTCAGAAGGTGTTAATGATTTGAAAGCACTGACTATAGGAACGTGGAACGGGAAGTCTGGAGACTTACATTCACGGAAGGAGTCTCCAGTGTCAGAGCTGAAAGGTTTTTCACTAGATGAGTTCTTGCTAACCGCGTTTCTTTTGTCTTATTAATAGAAAGGGAGAAAGAGAGATAGAGAGAGAGAGAGAGAGAGAGAGAGAAAGAGTGAGAGAAAGAGAGAGAGAGACAAAAATAGACATAAAGTGTGTGAGTGTGAGAGTAAGAGAGAGAGAGAGACAGAGAGAGACAGAGAGAAAGACAAAAATAGAGATAGAGAGTGAAAGAGTGAGAGAGAGAGTGTGTGTGTGTGTGTGTGAGAGAGAGAGAGAGAGAGAGAGATGACAGAACATCTGTTTAAATCTGCTATAAGTGATGAGTGTTCATAAACATTCCAGAACATGGAGTGTAACTATAAATGGATAAAGAGTATGTCATATTTTATGTAAATAATAAAAACAATCAACTTTTGAGATTAACCCGGATGATCTATCTATCTATCTATCTATCTATCTATCTATCTATCTATCTATCTATCTATCTATCTATCTATCTATCTATCTATCTATCTATCTATCTATCTATCTATCTTATGAGAGACAACATCTCCCCCTTCCTCCAGTTAATCAATGAAGCTGACCTTTGTTTCCAGCCTCACGCTGAGTGATTAAAACCCAAGTCTCTGTGTGAACGTGAACGAGAGAGAGAGAGAGAGAGAGAGAGAGAGAGAGAGAATGAGAGAGGAAAGCCGCCGGACAAGCCCGAGCACCTTCTGTTCCACTTACGGCTGACGTCAGGAAATAAATCACAGGCGTGATTACGATGAAGTCGGTTAACGAATGGCTGGAACCTGCCGGGATCATATTTCCTCCACGTGTGTTGGAGTGTGTAGTGTGTGGAAGAAGAGGAGAAAGCAGAGCGAGCGAGGAGATTAAAGCCACCACTGTGATATGTCTCCTCACTCCAGACGACGCTAATTCACCCATCATTCCTGCTAAACCTTAAGATTATCCTCGAGTGGCTTTCCCTGGCTGGCTCCGGTCCAAAATGCTCTTAAAGAAAGATGGTTAAGGTGGATGAATTCCAGCGCTGGAATGTTCTGGAGGTGACGGATTGATAATGCAGCCTTATAAACCTGGACACCAAACGCTTTGAAGTAGCACACACTTGACATTTGTGCAAAAATTAGCCAAGCAAAAGAGGTGAGGTGGGTGTGGCCAGGGGGATCTAATGTATATTTCCCTGTGCTTGGTGGGTTTCCTCCGGATGCTCCAGTTTCCTCCCACAGCCCAAAGAAATGCTTCTAGGCTGATTGGAGTCTCTAAATTGACCATAGTGTGTGATTGCGTGAGTGAATGAGGGTGTGTGTGTGTGCCCTGTGATGGGTTGGTACTCCGTCCAAGGTGTATCCTGCCCTGATGCCCGATGACACCTGAGATAGGCACAGGCTCCCTGTGACCTGATGATAGATCGGATAAGCGGTACAGACAATGAAATGAAATATATATATATTTTCATTTAGGAAAAACAATATATATATATAATCTCTTAAAAAAAATAAGTTTTCCCCCTCTGCTACCTCAATTTTTTCTTTTTCTTTTTTTTCTTTTTTTTAAATAAAAATAATAATTTAAAAAATATTAATATTGATTTATTTTTATGATTTTGAAGTGTTTTTTCCCCATATTATTGTAACATTTTTATAATATTTTTTCCCTACATTAATTATTTTAACATTTTCGTAAGAATTTTTTTTATAATAGAATTTTTTATAGAACATTTTATATAATAAAAATATTTTTTAAATTAGAATAGATATTAATAGAATACTGTTTTCATTTACAATTGTATTGTTTTTTTTATTTAATATTTATTAAGTTTTTGTTTATTAAAAAGCCCTAAAGTCTTTTTTTCCTCAGAAATATATATTTTTTCCATGATAAAAAATATTTTTAAGATTAGAATAAAAATTAATAGAATGCTGTTTTAGTGTAATATTTTACTCTTCATTTTTATTTGGTTATTTAAAAACCTTGCAGTCTTTATTTCCTCAAAAATAAATATTATTTTATAAGCATAAATTATTTTCATTAATAAACAAATGTTTTTTATGCTTTTTAAAGCGTTTTACATGTTTTTTTTTCTCTGAAATAATTTTTTTATTATATTTTTTTATATGCATAAACTCTTACAAATAAAACTAATCACTGGTCTATGCTAACTAACCTACAGTACATATTGTGTAAACCCAGATTGTTGTAAATTAGCTGCTATTAGTACACTAATCAAAAGTATTAGCCATGTGTAAATGAGCCTTGAAGCATAGAAATATTAGCGATGAAGAAGAAGAACTTAACGCTAGATGAATCTTTATTCCATACAGTAAATGAACGAGCTAGGCTTGTAAGCTAGCAGAAACCAGCTAGAGGTAGTAATAGATGTGTTTCATGGTTACAGTTACAGTGAGATTTTTGTTTCCTTTCATTATTTAAAAAAATGAAAAACGTGTAAAGACGCGAGAAATCTGACGTGTAAAGATCTGAACATGACGTGATCCGATGTATTGGAACCAAGCTTGACCTCTGTTTCTGTATATTAACCTTTTCAGCGACTTAAACCACAGATAGAGAGAAAGAGCGAAGCAAACACACACACACAGACAAAAAGAAGTTCTCGCACTTGCTTCTATCAATTACACATGGAGCCGGGGAAATGTCAGGCTCTCCGGCCTGCGGAATTATGGAAATGTTTGAGAGTGTGAAGCGACTCCTTAATCTGTTCTTCACAGAAAGAGCTTCCTAATTACGTCGGTTTGAAATGAAGGCTGCTGACAGCGTGAGGTGCGCCGAATCCGCCGCGATGGTGTGACACTGTGTCCGGGGAGGTTAATGGCACCCATCTGCGGTCAGCGCCGAGACGTCTAATTTGCTGGCCGAGTCGAATTTCCAGTCGCTTTACACCCATTTAGCGGCGCTTGGCTGTCAGAGCTCGGTGAAGGAGCTGCAGAACTTTTCACAGGCCTGTGGGTCCCGGAGACGAGCTTAAAAGGCTGTAATTAAAGAGTGCAGTGTGAAAATGACAAACTCTAATTATGACATGCAGACAGAAGCACCGAGGCCTGTGACTCGGAGAGGACAGGTAACGCCGCTGGTGTGTGTGTGTGTGCCTTAAAGCTTAAAGGGGCAGAATTATACCCCCCTCCTTTCTTGGTCTGTCTATCTTGCCCTCTCTCTCTCTATCTTGCCCTCTCTCTCTCTGTCTGTCTCTCTCTCTCTCTCTCTCTCTCTCTATCTTGCCCCCCCATCCCTCTATGTGTGTCTATCTTGCCACCTCTCTCTCTCTCTCTCTCTCTCTCTCTCTCTCTCTCCCTCTTGTCCTCCTCCACCCCTCTCTGTCTATTTTGTCCTCTCTCCCTCCTTCTCTCTCGCTGTCTATTTTGTCCTCTCTCTCTCTCTCTCTCTCTCTCTCTCTCTCTCCCTCTCCTCGTGGAACACAAACAACAATCTTTCATCTTTCTGGCTGTCATTGCGTAGCATGTCATTATGAAGTCAGGACCATGAAATACAGTAAATCTGAAAGGCGGGGCTTTACGTCTGAGATGTGGCGTGTGCTAAAGGAGCAATTTGTCTTAAAAAGAATAAAAAAGTCATAAATTTATTTTACATTTAACTTTGAAGATTCAAAAAATGCTTCAGTCTGATGAGAGGAATCAGAGGCTGCTGCTTTATTCCTCTTACACCACAGAAATCTGCTAACAGTGAATAATACCCAGTGTGTAGTTTTTATCCGATTATCGTTATATTTAACGTCTGTTAACACACAAAACAGCCTCAAAGACTTCTGATAATCCAGAAAAAACAGAATAAAATACAAGAATAAAAGAATAAAACCTCATATATTCCAGAGAAAATCTGTTACTCGCACTGGAGACTCCTTCCTTTAGAACAGAACATCTTCCTGACCAATCAGATTCGATCCTTTCAACAGCACTGTGATGTAATAATATAACAGCAGCTCTGTTTTATTCCTCCTACACCACAGCAATTTGGAAACGATCGTATTTTTTTAACCAGTAACACGACGTGTACTTTTTATCCATTTATATTTACAAAACACCTCCTTTTTTTCCTTTGTATTGAGAAAATTCCATAGAAACCACAAACCCTCTAAAGGTATAGTCGTTACACAGCGATGACACTGGAGACTCCTTCCTTAAACGTTATAAATAAACGTCTCCTTAAGGAAAACGAACCCAAACTTACGACTGCACACGTGTTTATTCTGTCTGTTTAGTGTTAGTGTTAGTTCACGTTTTAGTCTGCAGAGCATCCAGGAAACGCATGAATTAATCCACGCCTTCCTGACCAATCAGATTCCAGCAGCGCTGTGATGTAACAATGCCTCACGAATAGATCATGAGCACGCTCGTGGTTAGTGAGTGAATGAAAGCAAGAGCGAGACAGAATTATATATATATTTATAGAAATAAACGTATATTAGATGTGATGATTTAAAAGGAAGCTTATGCAAATATTATGCGCCATATTTCAAAAACGTCTGAGACGGCGACACGTAATTAAGGCTCTAAGACAAAGCAAGTTTGACAACATAGTTTAAGGGGCTTCGCCGCATTCCTACCGTCAAACAAAAACAGCAATTAAACCAACTGAGTGTTAAAGAGGCTTCAAGAAGGAGGGGAGGGGAAAAAAAAAGAAAAGTAAACACAAGGTGTACTATTAGCATATCCATAATCCTGACTTAGCAGCCAGGCCGTCCTGGAGGCTTTCCAGGTGAGTTGAACCGTGCGTGAGATGTCTCCACGTCTCAAACAGCTGCCCCTACCTCCCCCTGGTGGCTTAACGCTCCCTCATTATCTCCACACCGAGGCCGGGCTCTCACCACGGCTGTAATGAGGACACTGGGTAATAAAAAATGAATCACTTTAATACGCTCACTAGTGAGGATGTGTATTAGCATTCGAAAGAAGTGGAATTAAGTTCTGTCTTAGTGAGAGAGAGAGAGAGAGAGAGAGAGAGATACAAACAGCCAAATGAGGGTCAGGTGAAGCCACGATCATGCATGAACTGCTAAGCGCTTCACAGAGAGAAAAGATAATTAAAAGGAAAAAAAAAGATGGACTGTAGTTACAGTGAGATGAAACGGCTGGGTAAAAATTTCCTACTGGACCGGAAATGCCACTACAGCATCATTTGAGGAGCGACATTATAATAATTTATTCCCCGAAACACGCAGCAGAGCCGAGCGTGTATGCAGGGGTCAGCAAAGCTCAGGCGCACAGAAACCGCTGGATTTAAGAAGCAGAGTAAGCAGATGTAAATTTCACGAAGGCAGCTCCTGGAAGAGGGCCAAAACCTCTCCATTTTTTTTTTAATTTTTCTTTTCAATTTTTTTAACCCTTACATTCAACCCTCATGAGGTTTTTCGGTTTCTACCTCTTTTTTTCGTTGAGCTCCACCTACCCGGTGTTTATGACGGATGCTGTTTAAACCCGGTGAACAAAAATAATTCGGAAAATTCCGATTAATAGAATTGTATTTTTGAGAATATTTTAATTTCTCATAACATCAAGAGCCTTTGACATCAAAACACCCCTTTATTTGAACCCATGACCACAACATTTTATTACACTATTATTACTTTATTCTCAAAATAATTTGATTTATTTATTTATTTTTTACTTAATATTATTAATATACATTTTGCTATACATACAGTTTATTTATTTATTTATTTATTTATTTATTTATTTATTTATTTATTTATTGTAATTTCCAAAAAAAAAAAATAAATTCCAATCCTGACCACAGGGGTTTTCTCAGGGTTCTCCAGTTTCCTTCAACCTCCCAGAAACATGGCTCTGGATGTAAGTGTGTGTGTGTGTGTGTGTGTATGGTACTTAGTGATGGACTGGCATCCCCTGCTCCCACTGTTGAAGAAGATAAAGATAATGAACGCTCTGTGGTTTGACTGTTTGATTCTGACATGGATGGAAATCTGTTTTTCTAAACTGTAACTAGTTTGTTGCTCCACTATTACAGTCTCATTAACGATGCCATAAAGTAAAAAAAAGCTGTGACAACGGCGACAAAATCTGTTGGCACAAAAATGCAATGAAATTGAAAAATGAAGGTTAAGGTAAGGGGTAGGAGTCAGAGGTGGAGTTTTAAGCATTTGTACCATTTCTAACAACTGATAAAAACCTGCCGTTTCCCTCAAAGTAACAACGCTCCTCCACTCCATCCAGTCCTCCTCCTGTAGCGAACGAGTGCAGGATTAATCTCCGCAGTGGTTCATCAGCTCGTGATGGCGGTGATTTGCAGTCATTAAGGAGTGGACACGGATTAGCTGCGTTAAGTCTTGCTGTAGAGAGCGGCTCGGAAAGCCGCCGAGAGTGATGCCGCGAATGAACACGCCGCTAATTAGATCCGTCTATCTGCACACATCCATCTTCTCCCGCTGAACCTCGCTCTGGCCTAATTCTAAATAAAATGCTCTTTATTATGCTATCATTCAAATTATTGCCGATGAAATAATGATCCCATCCTGGCAGTGCAAACTTAATTGATTTTTTTTTTTTTTGCGCCACTTATCGTTTTTTAATTGTGCTTCTCAGAGAGGATTAGAAGATGTACTGCAGGGCCTTACTGCTCCGTCTTCTTTCAGATGGTATATTCAGAGAGGAAAAAAAATAATGCATCCATGCTGCGAGGACTGCATATGGATAAACGCTAGGATCTGTTGCTGTCCATCAGGATTGACACGCCGAAATGAAACTCTGGCGGACGTCTGACGGACTCCACGAGACGAATTCGGCCGTATGTTCTTGAAGGTTCTTGGACAAACATACTGTACGTGTCACACGTGTCTGAAGACGCTTTTAGCAGAACAGAAATGGAATCACTCATCCACACGGAGCTGGAAATCTCCAGATGTCGGATGACACTCAAGTGCCGTAAACACACACTGCTTTAGTGAAAGTCCTGTCAGAAGACCAAACGGCCAAAATCACAAATACAGACGTTTTATTTTTGTTCTCTGTTTAAATTAAGGCTGGATTTATGAAATTCCACGCTCAATATGCTCAACTTCCATAATATATATTTATATATTTATTCAAAGTCCATCAAAAGATGCACTAAACTTTTTATTTTATTTATTTTTTTTGACCAAACTATGTACAAGATGCACGTCAGTTATGGACTTTTTTTCTTCCTCAATTTCCATAATATATATGCTCAACTTCCATAATATATATTTATATATTTATTCAAAGTCTATCAAAAGATGTGCTAAACATTTTTTTTTAAATTTTTCCAAACTATGTACAAGATTTTATTTAATGTAATTGAATTTTATTTTATTTTATTTTATTTTATTTTATTTTATTTTATCTTATCTTAAAACACATTTAAAAAAAATCATTTTTGGATCTTTTTTTAATGTGGTTTAATGGTTCTATCTTTCTAAAAGTCTTTATTTTTTAATTGAAAACCCTTCAAAGAGATACACAGACCTTTTTAAGCAATCAAATGTTTATTTTTATTATTATTGTTATTATTATTATTATATTTAATTTTTACGTTTTACATGTTTTAGATTGAACCTTAGAGTACCTCAAGATCCTTTAGAATGAAAAATAAAAGGTAAAATAAAGGTAAAATCTATAAAATATCAATCTCAAATTCGAAGATGTAGCAAGGATGGCAATCTTTTTCTGTCTTTTTTTTTTTTTTACCTCAAATGTAGTCATTAATTTTTTATTTTATAAGAAAAATATCTTTCCCATTGTCTTTATGTGAACTTTCTAAGCTTTTGTCTTACTAATATGACTGAAAAAAGAAAGAAAAGAACCCATCCGTGATTCTTCGAGGAGGAGGAGGAGGATGAAACGAAGGCATCTCAGCCGCATCCCCTGAACACCTGAGAAGAATACACTGAATATCCGATGCATAAAAGAGGAATAAAAGAGTGAGAATATAAATAATTCATTTTACTGAATGGCAGGTTAAGTGAGGCAGCGATAATGCCCTGACAGTAATGATAACTTTAATTTCCTTTTCTGTTGCTGATATTTGTGTCAAGAAATTAAATTTCATAAGCTCCTAAGGCCTCGTAATTACCCTCACATTCCAAGAAGAGCCGATTTTTTTTTTGTTTTACTTTCTCCTTGCCGAGGTTTTGATCAAAAGAGCCTCAATCCCCGGCCTTTGATAAGCTTATTAAAGCCTATTACACTATACCTGGCTGACTAGGCTACAAAATTATGATTAGATATTATATTATAACCATGATTATTATTTTATTTTATTTTATTTTATTTGTTTTTTATAAAGAGAGAGAATAAATTCGATCACACGTTGAATTCTTGAATCTGGTTGGTCTGTGACAGTCTACATTGTTATACTATGGTAACAGCTCATACAATTTACAGAATTTAGATAGATAGATAGATAGATAGATAGATAGATAGATAGATAGATAGATAGATAGATAGATAGATAGATAGATAGATAGATAGATAGATAGATAGATAGAGTCTCCAGTTTCTTCACTTTTCTTTGTAGGAAAGTTATCACAAAGTTTATACTTTATTTATTTATTTATTTATTTTTGCATATTTTTGGCCTCTGAGGGAGAAAGATAGAAACGTGACATAAATGATAACAGGAAATGACCTGTAAAGGGTCAAGAAAAAGGATAGGAGAATGGAAACTAATCAATTATGTATAATCAATTACTAACAACTACTAACATAAACAGTTGAACAGGATTAGGATAACAAACCAATAATAACACCAATAATAAGAGAACTGAAACACATAAAATGAGCAAAAAATTCTTTAATTTATAAATGTAATGATTTTTTTAAAGAACATTTTAGAAGATGTTTATGTAAATAAAATGTTCTGGTATAAAAGGAAGAAAACGCTACAGGATGTGCAGTTACAGGAAAATAATCAACATCAGCTTCGTCTCCACGTCATCACTCCGGTTTCTGGCTGATTATTTTCCTGGAACATCATACTCCGTTATTTATTTGTTTTTATTCCTTAATTCTTGCTTAAACGTGTCTTCTAGGGAATGACCAGCCGACACCTTCTGACCAATCAGAAGGGAGATTTCAACACTGCTACTGCGTTATAAACTATTATCATTTTGTAATCATTAATATTTCAACAAAACGTGACTCAATCACATAGGAAGGACCTTATGCTAAATTAAAAAATAAGTAAATAATTAGAAAATTAAATAATTTTTTTTTAATAATAAAAAAAATTAAAAATTTAATTAAAAAAAATAAATAAATAAATTTAGAAAATTTAAAATTAAATAAATGTTTTTTTTAAATAAATAAATTGGTTAGTCATACACATCCACCCCTCAAAGTCAAGGAAGGCTCAGAAAAAATAAATAAATAAAAATGTCACAGCCACTTGTACTTTCTGTATCTTATTGCTCTTTCTCTCATCACCCGTTTTGCACTTTAATAATATTCCGGCGAGAGACGAGGAATTAGCGCCGTCTAAATATACACGTGCTGCGCGCAGCCCTTAACAAGGTGCTATAAACCCTAATCGCAGATTCATCAACACATGCACTGGGTTGCTGATAGTTTGTGCTCCTGTGTGAAGATGACCTTCGCTTTAACTCCTTTTCATGCTCTGCTCCGTCTCTACCTCCGGGCCAAATTACTTTCCGACACATAAAGGGACGAACGTCTGAATGAAATAACACAACAGCAGGAAAAAAACAAAAGGTGCTTTAATTAGTATGTGCAAAATAGGTAATGAACTGCCGTGACCTTGATGAGAGATGGTGTTAGAGAGTAAATAAAAAAATAAATAAAAAATAAGTCCTTGATTGTGACACCTAGGAGGAAGTTTGGAAGAGCGGCTTTAAATGATGGAACACGTCCAGGAGACAGGAAGTGGAAATGATGGACGCGAGTGGACGGAGGTGTGAAGCCACCAAGCATTATTAGTGAGAGAAACTAAATATCTCACCCCTCAGTTTCTCTTCTGCAATCTGGTGTACACAAGTGAAGCATAATATCATAAAATTGTGCTCATTTATGAAATTATCACGCTTAAAGATATACACTATATTGCCAAAAGTATTCGCTCACCTGCCTTGACTCGCATATGAACTTAAGTGACATCCCATTCCTAATCCATAGGGTTCAATATGACGTCGGTCCACCCTTTGCAGCTATAACAGCTTCAACTCTTCTGGGAAGGCTGTCCACAAGGTTTAGGAGTGTGTTTATGGGAATTTTTGACCATTCTTCCAGAAGCGCATTTGTGAGGTCACACACTGATGTTGGACGAGAAGGCCTGGCTCTCAGTCTCCGCTCTAATTCATCCCAAAGGTGTTCTATCGGGTTGAGGTCAGGACTCTGTGCAGGCCAGTCAAGTTCATCCACACCAGACTCTGTCATCCATGTCTTTATGGACCTTGCTTTGGTCACTGGTGCACAGTCATGTTGGAAGAGGAAGGGGCCAGCTCCAAACTGTTCCCACAAAGTTGGGAGCATGGAATTGTCCAAAATGTCTTGGTATGCTGAAGCATTCAGATTTCCTTTCACTGGAACTAAGGGGCCAAGCCCAGCTCCTGAAAAACAACCCCACACCATAATCCCCCCTCCACCAAACTTTACACTTGGCACAATGCAGTCAGACAAGTACCGTTCTCCTGGCAACCGCCAAACCCAGACTCGTCCATCAGATTGCCAGATGGAGAAGCGCGATTCGTCACTCCAGAGAACGCGTCTCCACTGCTCTAGAGTCCAGTGGCGGCGTGCTTTACACCACTGCATCCGACGCTTTGCATTGCACTTGGTGATGTATGGCTTGGATGCAGCTGCTCGGCCATGGAAACCCATTCCATGAAGCTCTCTGCGCACTGTTCTTGAGCTAATCTGAAGGCCACATGAAGTTTGGAGGTCTGTAGCGATTGACTCTGCAGAAAGTTGCACCGTCAGTTTACGTGGCCTACCACTTCGTGGCTGAGTTGCTGTCGTTCCCAAACACTTCCAGGTTCTTATAATGCAGCTGACAGTTGACTGTGGAATATTTAGGAGCGAGGAAATTTCACGACTGGATTTGTTGCACAGGTGGCATCCTATCACAGTTCCACGCTGGAATTCACTGAGCTCCTGAGAGCGACCCATTCTTTCACAAATGTTTGTAAAAACAGTCTGCATGCCTAGGTGCTTGATTTTATACACCTGTGGCCATGGAAGTGATTGGAACACCTGATTCTGATTATTTGGATGGGTGAGCAAATACTTTTGGCAATATAGTGTACATCGATTATACAGGTATAACACTGTGAGCAGAGAGAGGTGAAGTGAATGAGACTGATGATCTCCTCATCATGGCACCTGTTAGTGGGGGGGATATATTAGGCAGCAAGTCAACATTTTGTCCTCAAAGTTGATGTTAGAAGCAGGAACAATGGACAAGCGTAAGGATTGGAGTGAGTTTGACGAAGGGCCAAATTGTGATGGCTAGACCACTGGATCAGAGCATCTCCAAAACTGCAGCTCTTGTGGGGTGTTCCCGGTCTGCAGTGGTCAGTAGCTATCAAAAGTGGTCCAAGGAAGAAACAGTGGTGACCCGGTGACAGGGTCATGGGCGGTCAAGGCTCATTGATGCACGTGGGGAGAGAAGGCTGGCCCGTGTGATCCGATCCAACAGACGAGCTACTGTTGATCAAACTGCTGAAGAAGTTAATGCTGCTTCTGATAGAAAGGTGGCAGAATACACAGTGTTGGGGACCAACACAATATTAGGCAGGTGGTCATAATGTTATGCCTGATCTGTGTATAAACAGATAAAGAGACAGACTCATGCCTTAATGTTTGGTTGCTATTAAGAGGCTAAATGTGTGCCAAGAAAACATTCCTTATCACATCGATATACCACCACCACCACCATCATCATCATCATCATCATCATCATCATTATCCAGTGTTCAAACAAGGAGGTAAGTGCATCCTGTTTCTATCATCTACCATCAAAATTCATCATACCAGCTTATGTTTTTCTCAAATTCCTGTTCTCAGGATTAAAGATTTTCTGGCTTTTCAGCTCAGCATGGCTGTAACGAGTAATTATGAGAGACACAATACTCTGGAAAGAGCTTCTCCTCTGAGCTAGATGCAACCAGGGTTTGAGCTGAGCAGAATTTATGAGAAATTTCCAAATAAATATGTGACTTTTTTTAATCCGAACTAAAAATATATACAGTGTATTAGTCTCAGAATGTTAATAGAATATATTTTCAGAAATATCTAATCATCATTTCTCTCATAGGGCGCTAATAATTCTAGTCTGGACTTTGTTGCAGTTCTGAAGCATTTTTATTTATTTATTTGTTTTTTTTTTGTGACAGACCCCTTCTCTTTCCAGCCACTTCACTATCTAACCGATACGCACACAGTTGGCGCTCAGCGTCTTTCTGCACCGCTCATCAAATCCATTTAAGCCCTGCAACCATCAGCATTACCTTTAACAAAGCCACACCTGCTGAAACCACCATGAGGACGTTAACCACCAAGCGCCAGAGATATGCGGCTGGAGCAGAGTGGGGAGCGTGGGGTCGGCGGGGGGAAGCCAAGAGGGCCTCTAGCCACAGAGAGATAAGAAGTGGTGGAAAAACAAACAGTTATGTAACAGTTACGTACGTATCCTAACCCAAACCTTTTATTTAAATGAAAATGCAGTCAGGTTTTCAATGAAGAGAAAGCAAGTTATATTAAAAAATACTGTAAGAATTACACGATATGAGACAAGAAGTGGGGATGAAAAAATAAAATAAAATAAAATAAAATAAAATAAAATAAAATAAAATAAAATAAAATAAAATAAAATAAAATAAAATAAAAAATAAATAAATCAGGGTTTAAAAATACATCCTTAACAATCAGGTTAAAAACAACAACTAAATAAAATATCTTGAATAAATAAATAGTCTGTATAGTACGAATATGAAAGTAGTTTACAGAATGATCTAGAATTTTCTATTATAATATTGTCATTGTATTCAAATTTAATTCCTGGTATATTTATTTAATTCTTTTTTTTAAAAATATTTTTTATGACGTGAAAAGTCGATACTATATTTACAACCATTGTGCGAATTGTGTATGATTGTACAACAATATGTAAATGTGAAAATGTACAACATTTTAATTTGAACCTTAAAAATTATTGAACATATTTACATTATTTCTAGGCTTTTTTAAGCTGTAAATAGTTTTTTTTAAGTTCTATAGCAGGTCATTTTGCTTATTTAAAAACAATATATATATATATTTTAAAATTAGAACAAAAAAATGAAAGCTTAAAAATGGTAAAATATACCTAATTCTTTTAAAATGTTACAATAAAAAAAATAGCTAATTACTATTTAAGATATTTTAACTGTTTTTTTGCAGTGAAAAAGATTATATAAAATTCTTTTTTTTAATATAAAATAAACTATCCATAGAGGGGGAAGGTTTTTTTTTTTAATTTATGCATAAAATATTTGTTCAGATAAACAGATATTATTAATGAAAGTATGTAACTGATGAAATGGTGACTTTTTATGTGAGGAGACTTATATAAATTAATTATTTTTTATTTATATTATTCATTTTATATGTATATATTTTTTATATTTATATTATTTAAATAATTTAATTAAATCAATGGATTATTTTAAATTAAAATGAATATTTTATACTTATATTATTTATTTTTTTATAACTTGTCTTATACATTAAATGTAACTATATATAAATGGATACAAATGATGTCATCCTTAATAAATAACAATGTGTAATGGTTGGCAAATGGTGTTAGAGGAACACTTCAACGTTTAAACTCCAGCGTTTTAGTGTTCCTTACTTCAAACCCTGAGAGTTGCTACAGGAGAATGCTATCGCCTGTTTCCGGATTAAATACGCAAAGTTTTTCCTGCTAATGCTCCGTTTGGCAGCATGTGCATCACGTATCATGGTGGTTTCATTGTAGCTTGAGGTGCCAACACCACCATCAATGTTTCATCTCCACGTCCTCAGAAAAGTGTTTCTGTTCCATTATTCACAATTTTGGCCCGTGGATAAAGCAGAGAGCAGCATCCATTTATGAACGTGTATGATTTATAGATCCCATGATGTTCTCACCTCAGTGCTGTAAAGTTCACTGCCAGATTCAGACACAGAGAAGAAGGCTACCACGGGAGGAACTCGGTTTACGGTTCGGATATTCAAATCGGCTTAAAAATTCATGTTATGTAAAGTTGTTCTTGAAATGCCTGGTCTGAGCAGGGATGTACTGCGCTGTGTGACTTTTAAAAATCCAAACATATTGTGGAAAGGCTGAGCAACCTGCTCGAGGCCTCACTGGTGCAAGGAGAATGAGAGTCGACTCTGAATCAGTGATTCGACTCTGAATCAAACACTTTTTATCTCAAATACTAACTTCCTTCCAGAGGTAACCGGGTTGTACAGAATTTATGAAAATGAAGGATTAAATTATTTTTAAACACTAACAGATTATGATAAGGCTGATTAACGTGCTTCTGTGCAGGGAGAAAAAGAGTTGACTCTGAATCAGTGATTCGACTCTGAATCAAAAACACCATATCCCAATATTTACAGATCTGTGATGCAGAATACCTTTATCACATCCACAAATAAAAGCCCTGAATCACACATCCACAGTGTTTGATTCAACTTCTCCAAATGAATCAATCAAACGAGTCACTTTCTCACTCGGAATCGGGTTTCCTACTGAGTGCATATTGGATATGAACGTTAAATAACAACTTTCAGTGAGAATGAGATGGAAGGATTGAGGACGTACGTATCCAGAAGTCTCCGTCTCTTTTTTTTTCTTTTTTCCCCCTTTTCAAGATGAAAAGTCTATCACAAAACACCTTGCATTAAACACACGCGTCCCTGTTTTGCATCGAGCGAGCATCTGTCTCACTCACTCAGCCATATCAAACACGATTATGTTTGTGAAAGTGATCTGTCTGCTTGTCTTCTGTTCGTCCTCGCCGTGACGAGTCCATGTGCACGCGTATGACCTCTACAGAGATGCAAATAGCTCTGAGTGTGTGTGTGTGGAAGATCACACCTGGAGTACTTCAGTTCATCTCTCTTACAGACAGATCTCCCAGGATGCAATTCCGGGCTTCTCACCACGATGACACGATACATATAACAAGGCGGCCTGAATATCTTTAAGAATGAGAGAAGAAAAGATATATATGCAAGCGAAGATACTCTCCTGGCTCTTCTGCGTGTTCTTGTCTCAAACACAGGGGAGGGATAAAAAATGAGAGGTCAGCGTACGGATGACAGGACGGCAAGAGCGAAGGAGGGGTGAAAGTTGCACAGGGAAAAATAAAGAAATTCCTCCTGGTAAAAGAATGACCGCTATCCAATTAAAGAAACACAGAAGTTGTTTTGTTTTTTTTTATAACCAAAACGTGACATGTGACGTCCATCCAGGATGTTGGACCTCCAGCTAGAGCTACGCTGAAGAAAGAAACATCACATGGAAAATAAGATGCCGTTAAGATGCATGAGGCTGAGGCAGGTTTTTTGCTTAGAGGATTGCTTTTTATCGCTGGCTCATCATCCCGGTCTCACAAAGGATTGTGGGGGATCTCGTCAGACAGAACGCGAAGGCGAAGAAACCTGCAACTAGCTCGCTTTGCTAGGCTAGTAATTGATGTGATAAACGAGCGGGAAATTGTCGATCAGAAATTGTTACTAAAAATACACTGGACATTGTGTGTGTATGTATGTCAATTAAAACAAGTGATAACAGGAACTAGCTTGTTTCATGGAAAAAAGCATGATCTGTCATTGCTTAATAAATATAAAATATTCTCTGTGGTGTAAAAGGAATAAAATGTCATGTTATAAAACAATTTAACCAAATTTGGGATGGTAAAATTAAATCTGTGACATCAGACTTCACTTTCTACATTAAAAACATGTTTATTTATTTATTTCAGAAAAGGATCAAATTCACTATTCCTACATAATAAGATTATAATATTATATAATTATTATATAATATTATATAATAATCTTATTATTATATATGATTATTATTATATAATAATCTTATAATAAGATTCTTCACTAGAAGTAAAATAAATAAATAAATAAATAAATAAATAAATAAATAAATAAATAAATAAACATGTTTTTTTCTATTCCAGTGTCTCTGATTTAACAAAAAGATTTTAAAAATTCATTCATTCATTCATTGTCTATACCCGCTTTATTCCTAATTAGGGTCACGGGGATCTGCTGGAGCCTATCCCAGCACACAGGATGGCGAAAGGCAGGGGTACACCCTGGACAGGTCACCAGTCCATCACAGGGCCAGATTTTAAAAACCAACAAACCAAAAAAACAAGTTCCTTTTCATTCTATAGGTCTCATACAATCCCTGTTTAAGCAAAAAGCAATTTCTATTTTTGTGAGAAAGATGATCAGAGAGGAAGCTCTTATGAAAAGCGTGTGATTTATTTGCCTATTTCCCCTTGCTGATGTTCTACACATCTGGAGTGTTCTTCACAAACGAGTGGACAGGTAAAGGGCCACTGCTTCTACTTCCTTCGCTTTCTTTCTCTCAGTGAGAGGAAAAAAACCCCAGAGCGAGCGATTGAGTGAGGGAGCTGGTCATCCCGTGGAAAAGAGAGAGAACGCACGTGAAGACGTGAACGGCTGATAAGTTACCTTTCTCTTTCCCAAATTGTTTCTCAGGTCTTCGTTACCTCTGCAGTCGAATCAGAGCAGCAGAAAATCAAGGAGCTCTGGCAAAAAAAAACACCAGCAAGAAAGAGAGACAGCGCTGACAGTGATTGATGTCTGAGCTCTTTCCCTGATTCGCTGATTAAACCCATCAATCTATATGCAGAAGAGGTGTCCGATGCAAATAGAGCCAATCAGATGGGACAAAACGGTTTTGTCAGAACGTTATGGAAATAAGAGCTGCCAGTAAAGCCGCCGCTGGTCCAGGGCTTCTTTTCCAATTGTGGAAAATGCTAGAGGTGCGATGTCCCAAATTAAAGAGATTACATGCTTCTGTTCTTGCTCCCGGCTCGGCACGCTCACAACCAAATTGCTTGGCTGGTTTGTTTTTTTCCCACACTGGTCAATGAACAGCGAGCGATGCATATGCATGAATAGCCACGGGTTCGGGGAAATCGTTGGTGTCGCTGTTTTCTGTAGGCCAGGCTTGATTTTTTTTTTTTTTCATTTGGTTTTGTTTTTCCATACCCTTTTTAAAGAATTATCTATTTTTATTATTATTATTTTTTAAACACCTCTGAGGGAATTATGCTTTCCTTTTAATGAACAATGCAAAGATCGTGTGATATTTAAAAAGAAATGAATTCATTAAAACAAAAAGAAGAGTCTAGTGAAAAATGTCTACCTGTAATTGAAATAATGAACCACTCTCTCTGTTCGTTTCAATATGAATCTAATAAAGTGCGACAAAAATAAACCTGACACTGCTACCGAACAATTAACGTAAATTTTTCACTTATCGTAGCTTAATGGCACAGATTCAGGATTGAATTTTATTCTATTATTTACACACCAGAGACATTAATGATGCATCAGTTAATGCTTGATTTCTGCGTGATGTTTTGAAAGGTCATTAATCGACAAAGATCGAAAGAAACGTTAATGTTTACGCAGGGGAAAATTTACACATGTTCAGAGTCGGGTTTTTATTTTTATTTTATTTGAGTGAAATATTTCCAGAGATTATTTTACTTGCATTTAAATCAAAACAAACACACAATGTAGCATGTAGCATGCAAAGCCAACTTAAAAATGAACTAATGAAAAGAAAATGTTGGAAAAATGTTGACACTCCTCTGTTTTTGATAAGCTCCGCCCCTTATGTAAATCTCATCTCAGCTAAGTTACATACGTAAGACGAACACCGATGCGCTGTATCGATTTTCCGTAATAGTTAATTTTCTTTCCAAAGTAAAGAAAACGTTTTCTGAAGATTGCTGGAACGTTATTTTCGGAACGTTGCACTTTCACCTGTTGTAGACTTACAGAACGTTCCAGCAACATTCTACATTAGCAAACAAATCATCACCCCTGCACTTCCTGCTATTTGTTTGTGTACAAAAGTGCAGAACCTACAGTATCCCGGTACATTCCTTCAACTCCTCAATGGACTTCTGGAGACTCTGAGCTCCCTGTACTGCAAAAAATAAATAAATAAATAAATAAAAAATACAGCGGCGGCACGCTCATTCTCCCCTCCAGCTAATTCTGATCTGAATCAGTTTAATTAAGTAACAAATTCTGTTGGCATAGTAACAGCCCAGCTAATTTATCATGGGAAATAGTGTGTTAGATGGACAGGTTGCTCGGCAACAGCCAATGGCGATGCGGAGACGGGCCAATGACAAATTGCGCAGGATGCAGATGCTGTGATGTGGTGGTGGTGGAGGAGGGAGAGGGAAAGGAGGGGTGACTGGAGCCCACATGGGAGCAACAGCACAGAGAGAGAGAGAGAGAGAGAGAGAGAGAGAGAGAGAGAGAAAGCAGCACAATGCAGGCCTCCTGTGCCAAGATCACAAACCACAGTCTAATAGCCTCTTCACACAGCCAGGCACAACTACATAAAACCACTTCTCACTTTTTATAATGAACTGAGCGATGGCTTTTACACCACATGGCAGCCGTACTTATGTTAAGGTTCGACTGGGGTAAAGTGACACTCGGATCAAAACGTCCAACAACAACACACACACACACACACACACAGAGGGAAAAAAAACAGCTCATATGGTTTGTTTTGCTGCGATTGTGGAGGCGAAGCAAGACAAATATTGATTGGAGGTAATCAACGGTTTCATCCTGGTGGCCCGCTAAGCGCTCGGCTGATGTAAAATCACAGAGGGGTTTTTTTTCTCATGGTACTTCAAACCACATCTGTGATCTTACAATTTTTTATTATTATTATTATCGTTATTACTGATATTTGTGTCCTCACAAAGACTTCGGAATGAAAAAGATCATTTAAGAATCAGACACAGAGCTCCAGCTGAAACGTGGCTCGTTTGTGGAATTTTTGCGTAACAGCGACGCTAGTCTCTCGACGACTCGTTCACTGATCGGAAAAAACGTCCTCAGCCACAGCATCGATTCATACGGAAGATTTTATACGGAAGATCGTACAGAAGAATGACATCAACAATAACAAACCTGGTCCAGTTACTGTGAGGCAGGAATGACAGGAATCCCCCAATTAGCCCCAAAACATACATACAAACAAACACACAGAAGCTAACTAACTACCTACCTCAATAACTAACTAACAGTCGTGGCAAGTATTGTTAATTATCTGTAAAAATCCAAAATGATAGATTTTATAATATGATCTGATCTAAAAATATCGTAGACCGATATCAAATTGAATAAAAATGTAAGTGAACAGACAAGCAAACAGACAGACATATGGAGAAACAAACAAGCAAACAAACAGACAAATGGACAAACAAGCAAACAAACAAGCAAAAACAAACATATGGACAAACAAACAAGCAAGCAAACAGACAAATGGACAAACAAACAAGCAAAAACAAACATATGGACAAACAAACAAGCAAGCAAACAGACAAATGGACAAACAAACAAACAAACAAGCAAGAACAAACATATGGACAAACAAACAAGCAAGCAAACAGACAAATGGACAAACAAACAAACAAACAAGCAAAAACAAACATATGGACAAACAAACAAGCAGACAGACAAGCAAACAAACAGACAAACACTGACATATGGACAAACAAACAAGCAAACAAACAGACATGTAGATGAACAAACAAGCAAACAAACACACAAGCAAAGAGACAAATATATATATAGAGAAGTAAGCGAGTGAAACATTTGTTTAATGTGGCAGTCCATTGAGTTTGACATAGTTAGGATTTGTTACACAAAAGACTGAATTTTTTTTAAGATTTGCACGTCAAGAAAGAAAGAAAGAAAGAAAGAAAGGAAGAAAGGAAGAAATTAAATTAAACAAAATTATTTAGTATATGATTAGACTAGATGTACACAATTAAAACAAACAATATGATGAGGTGTAACTATCGAAATAAATAAAGCAATAATTATTAAATGAATAGATATAAATAAATAAATAAATAAATAAATAAATAAATAAATAAATAAATAAATAAATAAATAAAGTAATTAATTAATTAATTAATTAAGCAAAAAAAATCGTGAAAAATAAACTGGACTAAAGAAAAAAGTAGTAAACCTAGTACCTTGTATAATAATTTATAACATAATACTTTTACCACAAAATATCATTTATTTCGTCGCTATTAACAAACAGGCGTCAAGAACCCAATCCTGAACACTACAACTGAATGAATAAAAATAAATAAAAATAAAAAAATCGCACATGTTGCACTTTCTCGTGAAATCAGTTTATTTTTATCTCGCTTTATTACTGATGTCCCGGCGCTAATGGAATATATTGCAATATACTGATCCATCCCATAATATCCCAGCGGTATGTATAGTAATGGAGGTTTACTTTGAATATTTGGTGAGGAAGTGAAGGAGCGAGTTAAGCTCAGGCACTTCTAGTTAACTCCATTACTCACGAGATGCATTTGCAAATCTTGCACTTTTCTCCAGGTTCCCGCCATCTCTGTAGCGTTTTTATTACTTTAGCGTTTTCTAAATAAGCAAATTCCGCAACGGCAATCAGTCTCCTTAAAATTATATCCCAAAGGCAGAATTGCTAAATAATGTGTTTGGGACTGCTTTTATATCCTGTCTAATTGTTATAGAAGCCGATATCCGTCATCCACACCTTCACCAAACATCCCAATATTCCGCAGTGGAGGAATGATAAAGCTGCACTGTTTGACCACATTAGCGTCGAAGAAAGTGCTGACACCGCACATCCCCAGAACGCTTCCCAGTGTCCAATACGCCCAGAAAGTATTTAATATTCGAACCAGATGCGTCTTGAACGGCGTTGTTTAAAGCCGATCCAAAGCTTAAGGGTTCTAGAAAACATGAGGCTTTTCATCTGGAAGCTCTGAGCGCTTTAGATCAGTCTTAGTGCTGTCGAGTTCTCCATTCTGATTGGTTGAGAGGGTTTCGATAAAGGCAGCAAGACAGCTACAAGTCACAGGGTTAATACAAAGTGTTTATGTGCTATAGTAACAACTGACATATAGATATATACAGGTAAAAACAAATAAACAAACATAAACAAAAACGTGGGATCATTGTTGTGATGTTAGAGAAAGAGAGAGGGGGGGGTGGAGACAGACAGACAGATAGACAGAGATAGAGTCAGAGAGAGAGAGACAGACAGACAGACAGACAAAGACAGACAGACAGACAGAGAGAGAGAGAAGAGTGAAAGCAAGAGAGAGAGAGAGAGAGAGAGAGAGAGAGAGGGATGGAGACAGACAGACAGACAGACAGAGAGAGAGAGAGAGAGACAGAGAGAAAGAGTCAGACAGACAGGCAGACAGAGACAGACAGACAGAGAGAGAGAGAGAGAGAGAGCGAGAGACAGAGAGGGATGGAGACAGAAAGACAGATAGAGAGAGAGAGAGGGAGAGAGAGAGACAGAGAGAGAGAGAGAGAAGCTGTTATGGGAACTGGTGTTTACAGTTACTATAACAACATAAAAGAGAACAGGAACTAACCTGTTTGTTTCTGCGATACAAAATGGAACTACAAACGGATAAAAAGTCATTTTTAAATTAAAAAAATGTAAATATTACAGAATAACACACTACAAAGCTTTGAGAAAATAAACGCGAGTCTGGTGAAGGCATGACCGTTTCTAGCTGCAGTAACACCCCTTATAACAGGACCTAGCATGTAAAAATGCTAATCCTAAACACACCTCCTTAAATCTCCGCACTACATTCACACACGTTGCAGAACACGAGTATTTTGTTTACGGCGGCGTGACACGCCCAGCCCTCGGCTTCCCTCCGTGACGAATATCCGGAGACGTGGCTCCTCCATCTGAGCCTCTCTCTCTGTCCACGTGGGATGAAGGCTATCCATCAGGTTTGAGCGGTAATAATCATCAAGCCCGTGTTCCTGTTTACGCCGCACGTGATGAGACGCATTTGTTTTTCGACGCGAGGTTATTGATAACATTTATAATTTTTCCATAAGCAGTCGTAAAAAGGTCGGCTAGATTTGAGGGTAAGACCGAGCGCCAGCGCCGGGTGGGTTTATGCAGACGCTGGCAGATAAATGGAGCGAATTAAGAGGCGAAACGCGGCGTCACTATAAACATGGATCAAATATGATAATGCCGATGAGGAAGGTTCATCTCGAGCAAGAGAACGACGCGACACACGGTAATCAGACGCGACGCCCATCGGCTATCCTTCTACAAGATGCCCGACATGGCAGATAGACAGAGCTGCAAACGGAAAAGTGCGATTTAATCTGCAAATTAAGCCTCCAAATAAACAAACACACAAATCAGATAAAGTAACCAATACCAATGTTTATTTTTTTATTTTTAATTTTTTGCTAATTATGAGGTAATAATAACTTGTGTAAACTACTGAGTCGGAATCAATCACGAGCGCCTGAGAACTTTCCACTTGGCATCCATCAAGGTTGCCATGATCACCGAATTATTCTTTGAAACAAGGTACTGGCTTTCTGGTAGATTTTTAAGACTACGTTAAAATCACAAGTGGTCACCATAATCTGGTTGGAAAGGAAAAAAAATCAAATCAATTGAACACTAAGTTAAATAAAGCAGCTGGATTAAAACAGCAGTAAGTAAAATGACTAGATTAAAACAGCAGTAAGTGAAACAGATGGATTTAAACGAGATTTAGTAAAGTGGCTGGATAAAAACAGAAGCAATTAATATGGCTGGATTAAAACGGCAGTAAGTAAAGGAGCTGGATTAAAACAGCAGTAAATTAAACGGCTGGATTAAAACATTAGTAAGTAAAAAGGCTTGATTAAAACAGCAGTAAGTAAAGCAGCTGGATTAAAACTGCAGTAAGGAACATGGCTGGATTAAAACGGCAGTAAGTAAAGCAGCTGGATTAAAACTGCAGTAAGAAAGCGGATTGATTAAAACAGCACTAAGTAAAAAGGCTTCATTAAAACAGCAGTAAGTAAAGCAGCTGGATTAAAATGGCAGTAAGTAAAGCAGTTGGATTAAAACAGCAGTAAGTAAAGTGGCTTGATTAAAATGGCAGTAAGTAAAGCGTCTGGATTAAAACAGCAGTAAATTAAACGGCTGGATTAAAACATTAGTAAGTAAAGCGGCTTGAGTAAAATTGCAGTAAGTAAAGCAGCTGGATTAAAACTGCAGTAAATTAAGCAGCTGGATTAAAATGGCAGTAAGTAAAGCAGTTGGATTAAAACAGCAGTAAGTAAAGTGGCTTGATTAAAATGGCAGTAAGTAAAGCGTCTGGATTAAAACAGCAGTAAATTAAACGGCCGGATTAAAACATTAGTAAGTAAAGCGGCTTGAGTAAAATTGCAGTAAGTAAAGCAGCTGGATTAAAACTGCAGTAAGTAAAGCAGCTGGATTAAAACGACAGTAAGTAAAGCGGCTTGATTAAAACAGCAGTAAGTAAAGCAGTTGGATTAAAACAGCAGTAAGTAAAGCAGCTTGATTAAAATGGCAGTAAGTAAAGCGTCTGGATTAAAATAGCAGTAAATTAAACGGCTGGATTTAAACTTTAGTAAGTAAAGCATCTTGAGTAAAACAGCACTAAGTAAAAAGGCTTCATTAAAACAGCAATAAGTAAGGCAGCTGGATTAAAACAGCAGTAAGTAAAGCAGCTGGATTTAAACAGCAGTAAGTAAAGCAGCTGGATTAAAACAGCAGTAAGTAAAGCAGCTGGATTAAAACTGCAGTAAGTAAAGCAGCTGGATTAAAACTGCAGTAAGTAAAGTGGCTGGATTAAAACTGCAGTAAGTAAAGTGGCTGGATTAAAACTGCAGTAAGTAAAGCAGCTGGATTAAAACTGCAGTAAGTAAAGTGGCTGGATTAAAACTGCAGTAAGTAAAGCAAATTAAATTTTTGCTCTCGATTTAATCAAATGTCTGAAAAGCTTTTCCTTCAATACCTTACTTTTTTTGTTTGAGCTCCGATTTCATGTATAAGAAAATAAATAAATAAAACCTGCTTGATCGCTTGATTGGTGTTGAACATGCTTTGCGTTTAAGGTGGATTTGAGATGGACTTAGCAACGCTGGTGTCCACATACATTCACTACAAAGCTAACTGAAGTGTATTAGCTAGTTGTCTAGTCGATTTAGAGAGCTAAGCATTCTTTTCTCTCCACTAGCTAGCATTTCGTACAGTGTTGTTAGCCGGCTGGGTTGCTAGGATTATTTATATACAGTGGAACCTCAGTATATCAATGCCCTCCCTTACGAATTTTCACCTTATGAATTGTAAATTTTCAAGAAATTTTGCTTATTTTCGGCATGTGAACCGATCTGAACACTGTCTAAGTTGTGCGTACGTCTGGGAGCTGTCCAAAACTTGTTAGTGTCAGCGGAAAGCCAAGTGAAGCGAGTTTGCGAAAGCTGTTTCGAGTCAACCCACGATACCAACGTTGCCTTCAGCATGTGCTCAAAAGCTAGGTGATTTTTAGCACTTTTTTTTTTGGAGGTGGGTGGTCTGTTCTATTTTTAGCCCAAGCTTGGTGGCACAACTTCCTGTGAGGAGCCTTGACATGGAAAGCTTGGCTTGGGTCATATTGGTCATATTTTTGGGCGGCTGGAACGGATTATCTGCATTTACATTACTGCTGATGAGAAAATTCATTTCAATACACATTTTCACCTTAAGAACTAATAAAATTCTTATGAGGTTCCATCCATCCATCCATCTTCTATACCCCCTTTATTCCTAATTAAGGTCACGGGGATCTGCTGAAGCCTATCCCAGCACACACTGGGCGAAAGGCAGGGGTACACCCTGGACAGGTCCCCAGTCCATCACAGGGCCACACACACACACACACTCACTTCTATGGGCAATTTAGAATTACCAATCAACTTAATGTACATGTTTTTGGACTGTGGGAGGAAAACGGCATAAACCCACACAGGCACGGGGAGAACATGCAAACTCCACACAGGAAGGCCCCTGCCTGTTCGAACCCAGGACCTTCTTGCTGTGAGGCAACAGTGCTAACCACTAAGCCACCGTGTTGCCCTTGTATGAGGTTCCATTGTATATATTTTGGAGAAATGGGACACTGAACCCCAGCAGAATCGTTGCTCATCAATTTGTGTACATTAGCAAAGTATCACTAGCTGCTATCATTTACACTAACGCTAGGCATCCTGTGCTAAATTCCGATTAGCGCTAGAAAGGAGACGAGCTAGCACAGATCTGAGGAAGAGAGGAGAAAGAAAAAAGGGATGCAAATTCCCAGATGCTGCCACACCATAGGTGAAATAAGATTGTCACTCTAATGCCTCTCTGAGCTGCTGATGAGCTCGGGAATAAATATGCAAAAAAGGGCTTCCAGAGAGGAGGAGGAGGAGGAGGAGGAGGAGGAGGAGGGGAAAAAAAGAGGCAATCAAGGAGAGCAGCGGCCCAGGCTGGACTATAAATCTTTGTCTGTTTCAATTGCGAGTGTGGCTGAAATGGTGTAAAATTCGAGCAGGGATGTCATCAATTTCTGTTAGCTCCTCTGTGCCTCTTTGTGTCGACACGCCCGCCGTGATTGATTGATTTTGTCACTCGGGCTCGGTTCACAGTATGTTAACACGCAAGGGCAGAGTTGGGTTATGGAGAAAGCGTTATTAGACTCCTGGCTGGGACTGGACGCTCAGCCGTGACGTCTTCGTCCCACTCTCGGGTCATTAGCAGGGGCTGGGGGAGGGGGCATGCTAATAATAATAATAATAATAATAATAATAATAATAATAATAATAATAATAATGTGAACGAGGAAGTCATAGTTTTAATCGTTAGCTCTGTTAATGTTCCATAAGTATTCACCCCCTTCAGCTTTTCCAGTTTGTTCATATTACTAGTGAATTTTCTTATTCGTTTAATACAGTATTTTCCCACAGTGCCCTTCTGTTACCATTGTGCATGCAGAAAGCGATTCCTCGCACCCACAATTTCATCTCTACCTCAACAGAGCGATGCGGCGGCGCTTTAGTGCTTTAGAGAGCTTCTGTATTCCTGCTAATCCACAGCATCACTCTAGTTGCGTCGTAGAGCGATGAGCCGTGTTCTGGCAAGGTGTGATGTCTTCTAGATTGGATTTCTGATTAAAATGTGGCTGGATTAAAACAGCAGTAAGTAAAAGGGATGGATTAAAATGGTGGCAAGTAAAACCACTGGTTTTAAGCAGCAGTAAGTAACATGGCTGGATTTAAACGGTAGGAAGTAAAGCAGCTGGATTAAAACAGCAGTAAGTAAAAGGGATGGATTAAAATGACGGTAAGTTAAAAGTCATATGGCTGGGTTAAAAAAGCAGTAATTAAAAGGGCCGGATTAAAACTGAAGTAAGTAAAGTAGCTGGATTAAAATGGCACTACATAAAACGGTTGGATTAAAACAGCAGTAAGTAAAGCAGCTGGATTAAAACAAGATTAAGTAAGGCAACTCATGAAAATGGCATAAAGTAAAGCAGCTGGATTAAAACAAGATTAAGTAAGGCAACTCATGAAAATGGCATAAAGTAAAGCAGCTGGATTAAAATGGCAGTAAATTATACAGCTGGATTAAAACTGCAGTAAGTAAAACAGCAGGATTAAAATGGCAGTAAGTAAAAGGGCGGGATTAAAACTGAAGTAAGTAAAACAGATGGATTCAAACAAAAGTAAGTAAAATGGCTGGATTAAAATGACATTATGTAATGCAGCTGGATTAAAACAGTAGTATGTAAAATAGCAGGATTAAAAGGGCAGTATGTAAACAGCTGGATTAAAATGACAGTATGTAAAGCAGCTGGATTAAAATGGCAATGCGTAAAGCAGCTGGATTAAAACAGCAGTAAGGAAAACAGCAGTATTAAAACAGCAGTAAGTAAAACAGCTGGATTAAAACAGCAGAAAGAAAAGCGGCTTGATTCAAACAGCAGTAAATAAAACGGCAGAATTAAAGCAGCAGTAAGTCATAAGGCTGGATCAAAATGACAGTATGTAAAACAGCAAGAGGAAAACAGCGGTAAGTCATATGGCTGGATTAAAACGGCAGTAAGTAAAAACTTCAGTAAAGAAAAGGTGCTTGCTTGTTTTTAGGCACTGACACTGAACCCTTTATAAACCCTTATCACTTCTTTACATTTTTCTCTCCTATTAAACACCACTGTAGGCTGCACTAACATCATCATCCTTCTGTGACATCAGCGCTACACAAGACCACTAACTTCTCTCAGGAATAACGACAAAACAGCAGCAACATCTCCAACAGGAAGTTTCCCTTTACAGAAGGGATTTATTTAAAAAAATGAAGCCGTGTCTGATGCTGGAACATCAGCTGACTGACGAGCGATGATGGAGTTACAGAGAAAGTTCTTCATCGTTGCATCTTCGTCTCGGCTTCCTCTCGAAATAAATAAAGGAATAAATAAATAAATCAAGACTGAAAGAAAGAAAAGAAAGGATGGTCTGTAAACAATGAAACACGTCGCGCGAGCTCGCAGTGTGTTTGCGCTAGGTGTGATGGGCCTGCGATTGTTGATAGGATCATGTGCACATGTGCTATCACACTAGCGGTGGGAGAGAGTCCAAGCTAGGAAACACACTTTCGTTTTTAAACCTGTTTGGTGGAAGTCTCACCATGAGGCCCGAGCTAAAGTGAGACTCGCGTTTCCTGCTTTTAATTGGGCTCCGTGTTTCTCCCAGACTGCGATCATGGAGCCACACACAAAGACACAAGGTTGGCAAACATTGTGCAGTGTGTGTGTGTGTGTGTGTGTGTGTGTGTGTCTGTGTGTGAAGGAGAGATGAGATAATGCTGACACACACACACACACACACACACACACACCTAGTATTTTTAGCTGAATGTTGTTATACCTGCACTAAATCTCCCCCTCACTCAACTGAAACCTTCACCAAACACTTTTAATGATTTATTTATTTATTTATTTATCCACTGTTTAAAATCATATCTTAATAAAGTAATTCATGATGAATTGATTTAATTACTTTTACTGTAGATACTGTAAAACCTGGATCTACCCTTAACACCACCAAGTATTTATTTACAGATGAAGTGTGGTTAATACTGTAGCTAATAACCAATTAAATATTTCATTATTACTGTAATTACTGTTTTTATTCTAATGTGTATTAGCAGTAATTATTCCATACCATTATTATTATTATTATTATTATTATTATTATTATTATTATTATTATTATTATTATTATTATTATTATTATTTTGCTCACATTGTCATTTTTAAAACCTTTAAAAAAACATTTTATTCCATTCCCAATCTGACCATGTTATGTCGCATAGTAGAGTGATTACTAGCGCCAATGAGCCGTGTCTTAGCTTGGATTTCTGATTAAAATGTCACTGGATTAAAACAGCAGTAAGTAAAACAACAGTATTAAAGTAGCAGTAGGTAATATGGCTGGATCAAAATGACAGTATGTAAAGCAGCTGGATTAAAATGGCAGGAGGTAAAACGACTGGATTAGAATGGCAGTAAGTAATATGGCTGGATTAAACCGAAAGTATGTAAAGCAGCTGGATTAAAACAGCAGTAAGTAAAGTGGTTGGAATAAAACGGTAGCAAGTAAAACATCAGGATTAAAACAGCAGTAAGTAAAGTGGTTGGATTAAAATGAGTTTTTCAAAACTTAAAGAAACGTTTTATTTCATTCCTAATCTGATCGTGTTTTATTTATACATTTTGTTAAAACCTAAAAATGAACCCTAGCATAAACTCAATTTACTTTTTCTTTCTTTCTCTCGCACACTCTCTACTCTTCCTTCCCTTCATTATTTATTTCTCTACTGAATCCCTTCCTTCCTACTTTCTTTCCTTCCTTGCTTCTTTTGTTCTTCCCTTCCCTCTTTCCTTCCATCCTCCCTTCTTTCATTCTTTTTTGTTCTACCTTTCATTATTTCCTTCCTTCTTTCTTTCTTTCTTTCTTTCTTTCTTTCATGTTTTATCTTTACTGCCATTTTAATCCAGCTGCTTTACATACTGTCATTTTGATCCAGCCATATTACCTACTGCTACTTTAATACTGTTGTTTTACTTACTGCTGTTTTAATCCAGCGACATTTTAATCAGAATCCCTTCCTTCCTACTTTCTTTCCTTCCTTGCCTCTTTCCTTCTTCCATTCCCTCTTTCCTTCCATCCTCCCCTCTTTCATTCTTTTTTATTCTACCTTTCATTATTTCCTTCCTTCCTACTTTCTTTCTTTCCTTCTTTCTTTCTTTCTTTCTTTCTTTCTTTCTTTCTTTCTTTCTTTCTTTCTTTCTTTCTTTCTTTCTTTCTTTCTTTCTTTCTTTCTTTCCTTCCTTCCTTCCTTCCTTCCTTCCTTCCTACTTTTTTCTTTCCCTCCTTCCATCCATGCTTCTTTCTTTCTTTCTTTCTTTCTTTCTTTCTTTCTTTCTTTCTTTCTTTCTTTCTTTCTTTCTTTCTTTCTTTTTCTTTCCTTCCTTCCTTCTTGAAACTGGATCAGACTTTCTCACTCGATTGCTAGTTGTTTTTTTTTGTTTTTTTTCCCCAGCTCAGGGTCTCAGTGATCATATTTATTTGTTTAATTCTTCTTTTTTTCAGACTTGAGCACAAGTAAGTAAATCTTAATCTTACCTTCGACAGTCGAGACGGTTTTGGGGTTTGAAGATTTCATTTTTTGGATTTTCTTACTTTCTTTCTTACTGCATCTGAACTTTACCGATCTGATTGACTGATTGATTGATTGATTAATTGATTGATTATTGTACCTCAAACTTTCATCTTCCTTTTAATCATCAGATTAATTAATTCTATTAGATGCCTTGATATTAATTAATCAGTATTTACACACATTATACACTTACTTGGGATTGGATCGATCAACTGATTCAATGATTCAATGATTCATTAACTGACTCACTGATTCATTCACTGATTGATTCATTACACATGAAACGTTTCGGACTTAATTATTTCACTTGATTTATTTCATTGTAAATAACGAAGGACCCCCCCTCCCCCACACTGCGTGTCCTTAATAAATGACCACATGCATTTTTTTCCCCTTTTTGCTATCAGCAAGGCTCTGTGGAGACGTCAGTGGTTTGTTAGACTTGGTTCAGCTTTCAACACGGTGACTTTTATTCAGGATTCACGAGGACGTGGACGGGAAGGTCAAGGGATCAGACATCATTTTCGCGGACTCGCTTTGCCACGTGTGTGTGTGTGTGTTTTTGTGTGTGTTCCATGTCTCGACTCCGTATCCTCCATCCCCATTAGGTGAAGAATCCTGGCAGATAATTTGTTTAGTAAATGAAACAGATGTCTTTTTTTTCCCCCTGTATATTTTTTTGGGAGTGTGTTCCCCGGGGGGAATCTCCTCCCGTCGGTCCGGCGGGTCAGGCGGAACACACCCGAGGGCTTGTTGGAGGGAAGAAAAATAACAAGGCGCGGCGAAGTGCCTGGGGACCGCAAACATCATTCACATCTCCCATAATCATCAAGGCGATGCTCGGATGCCTCCTTAATTTACATAATACCATCCTGACACTTTTACTCCAGCTATCCATCACGGCAGGACGAGGCCTTTCTCCTTCCTGTCTCTTCTCCTCTCCCCGATTGTGTCTTGTGTTTATCTGCCCAAGCACAAATGATTGATTCCCCACTGTTTCTCCCCCTTATGTTCAGCAGATATGAATTTTTTTCCCGCCGAATGATGAAGCACAGACTCAGCTAATAATAAACAGAAATACGGTATTCCAAAAAAAAAAAGAGAGACTTTTTCCACTTGTGTCTGTCTCACTTTGGGTTTACGTGAGGACAAATGATACCTTGAGTAATTGAAGCTTCTTCTTTTTTTTCTCAAGGCTTAAAAAGGGATGCTGTTTATTTCCTGGCTTTGACATGACATCATAAAAATGTAACATTGGGGGGGAGTAATGCAGAGTCAGTCACAAATACAATCCCGTCTATGCAGAGATTAAAACGTGACCTGAACATGGAACACTGTGGAACATAATGATGCTACACTACATGGCTAAAAGTATGCTGATGTTAAGATGTTGAGGAGACTCTGGTTCCATTCCTGATGTTGGGATGTTGAGGAGACTCCATGTTCCAGATCTTGAGATGTTGAGGAGACTCCGGTTCCTGATTTTAGGATGTTGAGGAGACTCCAGTTCCATTCCTGATGTTGGGATGTTGAGGAGACTCCATGTTCC
>NC_080718.1:4485485-4512985 GCF_019097595.1 Hemibagrus wyckioides | reverse complement strand
TAAATTGTGCGAGAGCATGCATGATGCATTTTAGTGTAAATGTGAAGTGTCTAAATCAAAATGAATCGTGTGAATCCTTTTCTGTAAGAGCTCCCAGCAGTAGATACTGGCCTGTGTTTCTGAACTGTTGGATGAACATGTTGTTAAGATCGGACCGTCCAAGCGCCAACTGTTACATTTCTCATGTAAAAGCATTAAAATATTGATAAAAACGCTCATCCCTGGCACTACGAGCTCGCTCTATTTATAGTCACATGTCCATAGGCTCTTCACTGCACGTAAAGGAGTCAGGAGTCCGTCCGGTCTACGGTCCAGCTCTTGCTAATGAACTGGAAGAAGAAGAAGAAGGAGAGATGGAGTAATGAGAGAAGAGGAGAGGAAACAGGGTGGCATCTGTGCTCTCTGGTGACCCTCTCGTCACTCTCTCGTGCCAGGCCAGGCTGAGCGTTGACACATCAGATGAAGAGATGAGGCGGTGGGAGGGAGTGGAGGCGGGCCAGGCCACTCTCTGCGTTTCGCACTTGTTTAACACCTCATTTGGAGCAGGGAGCCAGACGTACACTACTCCTTCTCTCTCTCTCTCTCTCTCTCTCTCTCTCTCTCTCTCTCCTGCTCGCTCTCATTTGGACCTGTGTCATCTTTGGCCCCAGACGTCCACCGCTAAAGAAAGTGGGCGCTGTTCTGAAATTAGAAATCTGTCTCTTATTGAACGCAGTAATCTTGCGGTCTGCTGTGTTTGTCAATGTTTTATGAATGCGTTTTTTCTCCTGTAAACCGACACAGCCAACAAAATTTCTACTTTCCTCTCCTCATCGGTGTAGCTTCTCGTTAGGGCTTCAGGCTATGGGAATGCACAGTATTGCTAGCTTTGTGTTATCATAACGTTAACATTAGCATTAGCATCACAGAAAAAGAAAATACAAAACGCTTAAACTTTGAGAACATTATAGGACCATAGAAAAGCAGCAGGAAGATCTAATGATCCGAGGAGGAGAAAATATATAAAATATCTAATAGAGGTGGTAAAATAGGTCTAACATTATAAATGCATGAAAAGTACTAGAGTGAATTATTCAGATTCTTTTAAAATTCCAACATGACCTCACATGTCAATAAATAAACAATAAACTTTGTACATTTTTTAATCAGAAAAACTTCCAATCAGTGATCTTTTTTTGAATCATCAAACATTTGAATCAGTATGAATCATGAAAATGCTTTGAATCAGTAAACCTTTTAATCAATTAAACAATGAATCAATACATTTTGAATCACTAAACATCTGAATCAGAAATCCTTTCGAAACAGGAAACAATTGACTCAGTAATTTTGCAAATCGGTAAACATTTGAAGCATTAAACCTCTGAATCAGGAATCAGTACATCAGTTAGGAATCAGTCAGGACATGTCTGTATCAGTAAATCGATGAATCAGTAACCTTTTGAATCAGTAATCATTTTTGGATCAGTAAACCCCTGAATCAGTTTAACATTCTAATCAATAGTCGTTTGAATCAGTGATTCCTTTTGAATCAGTAAACTTGTGAATCAGAACACTTCGTGAATAAGTACATTTTGAATCACTTATCATTTGAATCAGTAATCCTTTTGAAACCGTACACATTTGAATCAGTAATCCTTTGTGAATCAATAAACATTTGAATCATTAAACCCCTGAATCATTCATCTATATGCAACAGGACATATTTGTATCAGTAAATCGATGGGTCAGTTTAACATTTTAATCAACAACCCATTGAATCAGTGATTCCTTTGACTTAGTAAACATGTGAAGCAGAAAACTAGCCAATCACTAAAACCATAAATCAGTCAAGCAATCTATTGTGAATCAGAAAACATTTGAGTCATGAATCATTTTGAACCAGGACATTATTGTATCAGTAAATCTATGAGTCAGAACACTGTATCAGGAATCTTTTTGAATCAGTTGACACAATATACATTGTACACTTGACTAGAAAAATCATTTTATAAGCACGAACCCTGACTGCAGCATTAACAGTCCATACATCCGCAACTAATAATCTAGCTTCTGTAAGTGTGTATCAGTCTGAAATTAGCATATTTACTCCCGAAGCTAATCGTTATTTTTCCAACACTCTTGTTATCAGTGTGTTATTCTTACAGATATACACTTGACTTAATAGACAATCATTGTTAATGCTGAGTGATTTGCATGTTCAGAGACTGGCGAGTCTGAGCGCCCATCATCTTCATCCTCATCATCATCATCATCGATCAGATTCCTTTACTGCTGCAGGCCTGGATTTCTTTGTCCTGTCTGTGTAATCAAGCCAATCTGATGGCTATTGTGTGCCACCATGAGCACAATGAGCCTTGATTGGTTAGGAGAGTTTAATTAAAAACACCCCCCCCACACACACACACTATACACATATTGGCCTTTGCATAGCAATCGCATAACTGGAACGCGCCTCTCGGCATTGTGTACACAAGTCATTTAAGTCATAACATAACAACATGCTACAGCAATCTGCTTGGCGAACCTGTCGAATTCTGCTTTTCTCATTCCTAACTCTTTGCACGCTTCCTTCTGAAAACAAAAAATGAATCCTTCCAAACCTTGTCAAGATTTCCCCCTGAGGCTGCCCCCATGGGCCCTGAAGCTACAGATGGACAGAGGGATCCTTCCCTGCCTTCCCACTAGCGCAAGGCCCATGTTTTCTCACGTTAAATTGGACTGGTCCGAGTGTAGCGCGATTCTGGCCCGCCGAGCGATGGACACACAGCTCTAGAGGGATCCCATACTGATTGAAGTCACCAGGGACCCTGGCACAGATATTCGGCCGCCCGTATCTATATCCTATGATGGCTTTTGCTGGAGAGACACCATCTTGAGTGTGGATGTGAGAGCAAACCAGATGGGGTCTATTCACACCACTTTGAGACAGCAAGAGTTTTTAGAGGCACCCTGCAGCCACTTCTTGTTATCTTTTGTCACCAATCAAGTGACTTTTTTTTTTTTTTTCTCCTCCATCTTTCTCCCCTTTCTCCCAACATGGGTGAATCGTCATGTTGCGGAGTCTGTGAGATTTTCCGGCGCAAAACTGAAGTTTAGTGATTTAAAAAGGTGACATTTGGGACATTTTAGACCATGCTGCTGCTGAACAAGCGATTTTGGTTGATTCGGCAGTTCGGCCACAGGTCTCGGGTGTATATGTTGACTCACAGATTTAAAAAAAGAAAAAGAAAAAGAAAAAGAAAAGCTGAATAATGAACATGTTTATTGAAAGAAGACTCCAGTGTCAGAGTTTTGGATTCAGAGATGAAGCTGTAACTTTACTTGACTTGTTTGATATCATATGCTAAGGAAACTGTAGTTAGCTTAGATTAAGACAAAAAAAACATCATGATACATAATAAACAGTCCAGTTTTCGATGTTTCTATTCAGGTTTTGCGTGCGTGAGTAGATTCTGAATATGAGTATACAAGTGAATACAAGTGTTTTGTAGCAAAAGCAGAAAAAAGTGGCGGGTCTTTCCCTGAGTGTTTGTATATATGTGCGAGAGAAAGCGAGCGATGCCACAAGGTCACGAGCTGACCCACGTGTTATTTCCAATATGGACACGTCGCTCTATTCAAATGAGAACGTGAGCGTTTTGTGTGTACAAGCAACATTCAAACCCATTTTCTCCAGAACTGATACAAAAAGAAATAAAGAAAAAGAAAGAGAGAGAGAGAGGGAGAGAAAGACACAGCCTGTTGCTTTAACACTGAAAAGAATAGCATCTTGGAGATGTAAGGTTTCAAACCCCCTGAACCCCTTGTTTTGTTTTTTTTGTTCCTTTCACAAAAGATGCAGGATCTCGCCACCACTTTGTCCATCATCAATAATGGATGAGAGCTGAATGGTGTCCACTTATGGTAGAAGAAACGACCTGGACGGTACAAGAGTGCACTTATTCCTGCATGTCTATGTGAGACTGCAGTGTGTATCTGAGCTGCAAGTTTATCCACATTTTTACTTGTCATCATCTGGAAGAAGAAGAACAACCGTAGACAAGCATGAGCCTGGACACATTTAAAGCTCTGAGCATTCAGATTGGGGATTGACTGCAAGGACAGTGGGATAGAAAATAAGGACCAGAAAGACAGGAATTAGAAATAAAACAAAGAAAAAAACATACCTCTGAGTTCTGCGGCCGTTCAGCAGGAAGTGATGTATAAAGAGATGAAAAGTAAAAGGAAAGAAGGTTCGAATCGGTCGCTAGAAGATGATACGTTTCAGGAGCTTCAGAAACTAGCAACGATCAAATAAACAAAATAATCTATCTTTACTTTCAACAACTGGGTTAGTCTAAATATTTGGCGATTTTCTAAGCAGTAAAAATATCCAACTATGGATATTTGCCTAATGAAAATTTTTTGTTTGGTGGAAAAAAAGTAAGTCACAAGTCAAAATGGGGTCTAAAATATTGCAAAGTATTTTAAATGGAGATGTAAAATACAATAAAGCACATCTAAAAGATCTGAAAAAAATAATAAAAATAAAATAAAAATAAAATAAAAACAAACTTAAAGCATGTGAAGGGAAACCCTGTTGGTGCTGGTCAAAATGGCTGCTTAATGCTTTGAACCTGACCCTGGAAGCACTTACCTTGAAAAAAAAAAATGTGTTAAAATAAATGTAGTAATAAAAAAAGAATAATAATAAAATAAAATTAAATTAAATTAAAAAGCACCATGATAAAGCGTTTCCTTCTCTCTTTCCCTTATTTATTTATTTATTTATTTATTTAATCATTTATTTATTTAATCATTTATTTATTTGTTTGTTTGTAACATATTTTAAATAAATAATTGGCACATTTGACATATCTTCTAAAATCCAAGAAATGAATCAAACGTGTCGACTCACACTCTGATTCAGAGTCGATTCGCGTACGGATTAATAGGCATGAAAGCGGAATTCTGAGATCACGACTTAGAAACCTGACATAGAAAAAGGACTGAAGTAGGATGTGGATTTTTAATGCTTACACATGATTACACACCTGAGGAGTCATGTGTACGTACGGTCACGGTTGAGTAGTAAAGGAAAAGAAGATACTCTGTGTGTTTGTGTGTTAACATTTAGTTGTCAGCTGGCATGACAGTCTAATTATGCGTAATTGGCCGGTCCTTTCAGATCGACTAGTTTCCTGAACTTAAATTCCATTATTAAATCACACACACACACACACACTTTACATTAAATCTTACATTAAATCCCACCATCCATCATTTCATCGCTCTCATCACTTACGAATCATCCTCCAGCATCTGAAATGGAATAGTCCCAATTTTCAGACTAATTAACATTTTTCATGCAAATATCAACATATGAGGATCAGTCAGTGGAATAACAGGTGTATATGTATATTTTTGCATTTGTGACACCAGTGTCTGAAAACGTGTCAGAGGCTGTGAGTGACACGTGATTACGTCACGCACGTGTCCCGCGCTCTGGTTTCTTCAGCCACGGATGCTTGTATGTTATTCGTAAGAACTTGAACGCAATTACAGCATGCAATATTTATTTATTTAGCATTTTAATTCAACCTCAGATTATCGCTGGAATGATATGGTGAGATATTTACGACTAGTGATGCTCTTTCAAGTGTTTAAAAGTGTTAAGAGACCCTTTCAACACAAAAGACACCACAGACGTTTTCATTCACTGATAATATTTTTAATATCAGTTTTATCCAGAATGCTTGTGAGAGCCATTACTGAGCTCTAGAGCTAAAAAAAAACATAACCATTAACCTCCTATCCTTATTTAAATAAAATTGTCCAGACGAATCAAACAAATGTGTGTAAATATTTTTATTAGTCGTCTTTTACAAACAGGAGCCTTTGTTATCTGTCTAGACCCCGGAGTCGTAATAAGTGAAATTATGGGATGCATATGAGGGTCTCAGCTTGGCATACGCAGGCCAATAAAAGCCCCCTTCTTGATTGCCATTAGTGGACTTGGCAGCCGTCCGATGTGTGTTATCTACTTCAGAGGAAACGGCGGTGCAGCTTTGGGGCGGCAGCCTCCTAATTTGCACATATGGAAATGCTTTTTCTCGCCATTCCACCGCCTCTGTTGTGGCCAGATGGAATTAGAGAGTGCTCAGAAGCCGTGAAGGCAAACACATCAAAAGGAGAGGAGAGGTGAGGAGAGGAGAGGAAAGGGGCTGAAGGGCTGGGATTTTTTTTTTTCTCCCCTTCTTTTTCTCCTTTTTCTGTTTTAATCAGAGTCCAGAAGGCAGGGGATAAATAAATAAAGATAAACAAATGCATTCAAATGTGAAGAGATGATAGTCTCATTTGGGGCGATGCTTATGCTTTCGTTTTTTTTTTGGAGCTCCGAATCTCAATTAATCCTCCTTTCTGTCCATCTGAAAAATGGACTAAGATACCGAAAGTGCTTTTCTGCTGTCTGGATGTGTCCGTGTCAGTGAATCATCTCAAAAATTGGCAGTGTTAGCTAAGTGGGAGGGGCATACTCTTTGTGTCTTGTCAATCAGATCTAAACTAGCCAATCGTTTGAGTCGGTAGTATGTGGAAGAGGGCAGATTTCAGAGCTTTCTTCTGGAGTGTTTTTTACACATCGGCGAGAGGAACCACGTGATCGTATGTCCTCGCTCAGAGGAGTGAATGTTATGATGTAACTCATGGCTTTATACTGATTTGTTTCCCTCAAATTTTGCAGAATTAGCATTAGAGAAGATATATGGAATAAAGGTGCACGAGCATGCGTGTCAGAGGTGGGATGGTGACCAATGCATCCGTTTAATGATGTATAAAAGGCAGGAGACCTCTGTCCTGTTGGGAGAGGAAGGGATTACCGCAGATTAGGCTACATGCGAAATGTCAATGTTCATTAAAACATACCTGCTGCATCTGAGTTCCCTTTTACTCATCCATCCATCCATCCATCTGTCTTCTGAAACTCTCCACTATACATCACATCTTTCCAACACGTGGCCTTTATCTCAGGCTCATACACACTTGGTGTATCTGTGTCCTTTTTTTTTTTTTTTTTGAGTGGATGATTTGTGTAATAGTCAGCGTTGAAGGCTAGGCTAAAGTCTTAACTGCATCCGCATGTTTTATCATTTAACTCGCTGCGAGCTCCTTCAGTTCTCCTGCCAGCGTCATAATTAACATTCAGCCTTGTGGAACAAGCTTTTTTTTCTGCCTTTCTTCTTTAAGAAACCACCACCAGACTAAACAATTTCATTGAAATTAAGCCAATTAAAAAAAAGTGACTCAGTTAAGAATTATGCCCGTGTGTTAAGTGAGCGACTGAAAAATTCGCTAATGTATTACAGCTACGCTACGGGAAAGTGGTGTGTCCTGGAAACTTGTTGAAAGGCATTATGTGGTCGTTATGTGATAAAAGACAACTGAACAGTTCGTGCTTTTCTTTCTCTCTCTCTCTCTCTCTCTCTCTCTCTCTCCCTCTCTCTCTCTCCACACACAGATTATTACTTCATGCACTGAAACGGTGGAAAGCTTCAGACTGAACGAATAGGTTCACCTAATTGACGCACTGAATGAGAAAAGGAGCGAATGTTGGTCTAAAAGATTTATTGATTCGTACACTAACCCTTGAATAACATTGCAACAAATCACTTTCAAATGATTCGCTGATTCATCTGATTCTCTGATTCATTTGAGCCACTAGAGGAAGCCTTGGTCACGACTAAAAGAGACACTGAATCAAATCATGTTGAAAAGATCCATCGATTCAACCGATATCACTAAACAGGAAAAAGGTACATGATGTTCTGACTCTTTGAACAAGGAGCTAATTTCACTCGTTACCAAAAGATTCACTGATTCAAATGACACACTGAATGACCAAGAAGTGAATATCGATATCAATATCAATATCAATATCAAGTCAGTAAACGGTTCACTGACTCGAAGACTGACTCAAATGAAAGATTCATTGACTTAGTCACTGACTCTCCAAATGAGAGTGGATTGAAAGAAAGATTTCAATGATTTAACTGACCACCTACAGAATATGTGAGAGAAGTGATTCTTGGTCAAGACAGATAGATTCACTGACTCAAATCAACACGGAGCAAATCTCAATCATGACAGAAAGTTTCACTGAATGAGAGAGAACTGAATCATTGTGATAGCTAAAAGATTCAATGAGTCATTTTATTCAGTGAATCTGAGAAAGGACTCATTCAGTCCCAAATGATTCACTTATTCAACTAATCAAATCAATGGGAGAAAAGCAAATGTTAATCATAACCGAATGAATCATTAACTCACTGAATGAGAATGAATCCCCGGGACCGAAAAGATTCAGAATTGGAATGACTCATTTCATGGTAATAACTGAAACCAAATCATTCACCTAGGAGAGTACAATTGCTAGAATTTTTATACTACATTTTAGGATATTGGACCATAAATAAATTGTTCTAAGAAGCAAAATGGGTGGAAAAGTAAAGAATGAGGTATAAACGTCATATAATTATCTTGCATTTCACAATAAAAAGAATTGGCATGACGTGCATACCTCACTCAAATTATTCTCTTCATCGCTCTGACAAAATGCATGCTGTTTAACAGAATTACCCATGCTGCACCGTGTTTGTCAGGCGGCTCTTATGGGATGTCAGGTAAAAGGCGAATCCTGACGCTCTGACAGCTCGGAGAGCTCCAGCTCTCAGCCACGAGTCGAACGCTAGGTCGCTGTCGGCTTGTTAATGGCACTCATTAGGACACAGAGTTCTGCGTTTGTGCATCGACGGCTGCTGAGCCCTGAGGGAAGAGAAGTGCTAAGACCTCAGAGACAACCGTGCTGGAAGGTTTACGGCATCTGTGTCAGAAATCAGCATCGCGAGGCGCCTCGGAACTGCGTCAGTACGCTTCTCATCGGCCTCTGTTTTGACTCTTCTTAGGTCATAAGTACAATTGTTTGATATATTTGTCTGTCTTGTTTTCTTTTATCATATATGAGAATTGTTTTGTTTTAAAGTACCAATCCTATTTTTGTGCCTCAACTCGGAGAGGGGGTGAATCTTTTAATAATGCTCTAATGCTTTAATAAATCTCTTTCATTCAGTCAGTGAACCTGTTCAGTCATGACTGAGATTTGAACCTCTCTCATAGTGTGGGTTCGTTTTTGACTCAGTGAATCCTTTGAGTCATGATTAAGATTTGCATTTTACTCATTCATTGAGTCATCATCTGAATCAGTGAATCCTTTGAGTCATGATTAAGATTTGCATCTTACTGATTCACTGAGTCCATGTTTGAATCAATGAATTGTTTGAGTCATGACTGGGATTCGTTCCTCTCTCATACAGTGGACCAGTGAGTCAGTGAATCCTTTCAGTCATAACTGAGTCACTCCTTTCTCATTCAATGAGTCAGTGTTTGAATCAGTGAATCATTTGAGCCAGGATTGAGATTCACTCCTTGCTCATTCAGTGAGTCAGTATTTGAGTAATTGAATCTTTTAGTTATGACCAAGATTCATGCTTCTGTCATTTAGCGAATCGGTATTTGAGTCAGTGAATCCTTAGAGTCATGATTACAATTTATATCTCTCCTGTTCACTGAGTCTGTTTGAATCAGTGATTCATTTGATTCATGACTCAGATTCACTCCTCTCTCATTCAGTGAGTCAGTATATGAGTCAGTGAATCCTTAGAGTCATGATTAAGATTTGCATCTCACTCATTCATTGAGTCTGTCTGAATCAGTGAATCCTTTGAGTCATGACTCAGATTCACTCCTTTCTCATTCAGTGAATCAGTATATGAGCCAGTGAATCCTTAGAGTCATGATTGAGATTTGCATCTCACTCATTCATTGAGTCTGTCTGAATCAGTGAATCCTTTAAGTCATGACTCAGATTCACTCCTCTCTCACTGAGTGAATCAGTATATGAGTCAGTGAATCCTTAGAGTCATGACTGAGATTTGCATCTCACTCATTCATTGAGTCTGTCTGAATCAGTGAATCCTTTGAGTCATGACTCAGATTCACTCCTTTCTCATTCAGTGAATCAGTATATGAGTCAGTGAATCCTTAGAGTCATGATTGAGATTTGCATCTCACTCATTCATTGAGTCTGTCTGAATCAGTGAATCATTTAAGTCATGACTCAGATTCACTCCTCTCTCACTGAGTGAATCAGTATATGAGTCAGTGAATCCTTAGAGTCACGATTAAGATTTGCATCTCACTGATTCATTGAGTCAGTGTTTGAGCCAGTGAATCCTTAGAGTCATGATTGAGATTTGCATCTCACTCATTTATTGAGTCTGTCTGAATCAGTGAATCCTTTGAGTCATTACTCAGATTCACTCCTCTCTCATTCAGTGAGTCAGTGTTTGAGTCAGTGAATCTTTAGAGTCATGATTACGATTTGTATCTCTCTCATTCATCGAGTCCAGGTTTGAATCAGTGAATCACTCACTGATTCCGCTGAGTTATGATTCATCTTCTCTCTCGTTCAGTGAGTCAGTATTAAATTAATTGAATTTTTAGTTTCATGCATCATGCCTTGATTCAGTGAGTCAGTGTTCAAGTCAATGAATCCTCACAGTCGTTAGAGATTCACGACTGTCTGCAGTGTAGCCTGTGTTGCGACTGGTCAACAAAAATAACTTTTTCTGAACGAATCTGAACAAATCATTTATCTGAACGGATTACAACTGTGGCATGTGTTTGGAATTCTTTAATGTAAAGTTAACCCATGATGCGGGGTTAGTTATTAGTTAATATTTGGGAATTCTGAGTATTGTTTTAAGAGTAATTCTGAGTAAATGCAAGATGGTCTTCAGCTACTGTAAAAATCAAAACTCGATCTCTGGTTAATTACAAGGACAGAATTCATATTTGTTTTTCAGACTCTCCTCCATCTCCATCTTCCTCAGCATAATGATGGTAGATCTAAAGAAAACGTTGACTGGCTATGAGTATTGCCTGGCATTTTTTTCTCTCCATCTCTCTCTCTCTCTCTCTCTCTTTCCCTCTGTCCCTTATTCCCTACGGTATGCTAATCAGAAATTTTGTAGGTACAAATGTTGTTGTGGTCCTCGCGCCCCCCGTTGGACCAGGTTGAGTGGCAGACGGAACTTGTAACAGCAGGTGTTACCGTCGTGGTGCTGAACAGCTTGCGAGCTCACCCAAGTTTGGATTTGTCCCTCAGGGACTGCCATTTGAATAAGCCGGAGCTGAAGGTCCGACTGTAACCCACCCCGACAGAAGCTGTGCACCTTTAATTAGGCAGAGAAAGGAGGAGTAAAGCAGAAAGATTTCTGTGGAGTCATCTGAGTCTGAACAGAAAGAGCTGCTCATTTCAGGCCTGGGAAAAAAATAAGTGGAGCACTATTTGCATTTAGTCAATTAAGAAATGTGTAAGAAGGAGAAGAAGCATGAGAGAGACTATAAGGATGTTAAAAAGTCGCAGCACTTTAGTTATTTGTGAAGAGTGCGAAAATTTAGCACAAGCATATACGAGTCGGTGGTTTAGTCAGCGAATCCTTCTGGCCACAACTGAGATTCGATCCTTTTTCATTCAGCGAGTCAGTGTTTGAGGGAGTGAATCTTTCAGTCATGATTGAGACACTTCAATGCGTCAGTGAATCATTTCAGGCAGATTGAGATTCGATTCTTTCTCTTTTAGTGCTTCAGTGTGAGTCAAAGAATCGTTTAAGACATGACTGAGTAACACGAGTCTTATTCTGTGATTCAGTATATGAGTCGGTGAATCCTTTGAGACATGATTGAGATTTGATCCTCACTCATTCAGTGAGTCAGTGAATTCTTTCAGTCATTACTGAGATTTGAACCTCTCTCATTCAGTGGGTCGGTTTTTGACTTAATGAATCCTGTTAGTCATGATTGAGATTCATTCCTGTCTCATTCAGTGAGTCAGTTAATCCTTTCAGTCATGACTGACTCACTCCTCTGTTATTCAGTGAATCAGTGAATCCTTCCATTTATGACTGAGTCATTCCTCTGTCATTCAGTGAGCCAGTGAATCTGTTCATTCATGACTGAGTCACTTTTCTGTCATTCAGTGAGTCAGTGAATCCTTTCATTCATGTCTGAGCCATTCCTCTGTCATACAGTGAGTCAGTGAATCCTTTCATTCATGACTGAGTTATTCCTATGTCATTCAGTGAGTCAGTGAATCCTTTCAGTCATGACTGGATCACTCATTTTTCATTCAGTGAGTCAGTGAATCCTTTCATTCATGACTGAGCCACTCCTCTGTCATTCAGTGAGTAGTGAATCCTTTCGTTCATGACTGAGTCATTCCTTTGTCCTTCAGTGAGTCAGTGAATCCTTTCGTTCATGACTGAGTCACTCCTCTGTCATTCATTGAATCAGTCAATCCTTTCATCCATGACTGAGCCATTCCTCTGTCATTCAGTGAGTCAGTGAATCCTTACAGTCATGAATGAGTCATTCCTCTGTCATTCAGTGAGTCAGTGAATTTGACTGACTCACTCCTGTCTCATTCAGTGAGTCAGTGAATTTGTTCAGTCATGACTGACTTACTTCTATGTCATGCAATGAGCCAGTGAATCTGTTCATTCATGACTGAGTCACTCCTCTGTCATTCAGTGAGTCAATGAATCTGTTCAATCATGACTGAGTCACTAATCTGTCATTCAGTGAGTCAGTGAATCCTTTGACTCATCACTGAATCACTCCTGTGTCATCCAATGAGTCATTTCTGAGAAACTGAGCTCATGTACATTCGTGTTATAGCTTTCACCACACACTAGTGTTCTTGTGATAAAAATCTGTTTATTTTTATCTTTGTCCCATCTGCTAGGAGTTAGCAGTTTCGTCTCGTTAGCGGTGTTGAAATGTCCGGTGATAGTTTTACGACATACTTTCACTGCTTTCAGCTTGAATCTCAAAAGATTCTCGTTTTTCTGAAAGCCATTAAATTTACTCTCGACGTATAGCAATTGTGATTCCGTTCTTTGCTAATTGAAGCTAGCTAGATTATCAGTGTAGGTCTTGTGTAGAGAAATGTATGTAACATTATCATCCTCCAATATTTTGAGGTTTTAGGGAATTGAGGTTGAGGAACAACTAATATGAATAGGAATGAAAAGAAAACCTGACCCAGAATCAGATCAGAATGAGCAATGATCTAAAAAAATTTTTACAATCTACTTAAAAACAAAAATATTTATAAAAAAGAAAGTGTTCTTTAGTTTTCTTTTTTAGTAGAAGTGTTGAAATCATTTTTAAAGTTAAAAGAAACTTCCTGAACTCCTCCTTTGGCAGCATAAGTGATGCAGTAAGTCTGTGTATTTCTTGTACAGAAATATTTTTTAGCATGTTAGACAGATGTGGTCTAAATTTGTGCAAGAGGAACGATGAACCATCAGCTGTGCCACCCTGTCCCCTGGCTCCTGAAGCTCCACAGGAACGCCCCACTGCGGGCAGGGGCAGATTCATGCATCAAAGTGACCGTTGGCGCGGTGGTGATGGAACGTTGCAGTCAGCCTCTCGGCTAGCGCTGGCCTCCTCCTGCAGCAAGAAAGAGGACATGAGGGATCGTCATCACGGCGGGGCGGGAACAGGAACAGGAGGATTCTTCAACCCCGTCTCCTCCTGTTGCCCTGCCTGTCTCTGGAACCTTCTGCACCACAAATCCAGAGGTGTACCTCCTTCCCATGACCTTCTACATCTGCTCTCAGTGATTTGGCTAACATCTAAGCAAATATGGCCTTTAGAACTTTAGTCCAGACCCAGCGAGAAAGCAGGGTGAGAAAGGTCCGGAAAGCCCGGGGGTCGGTTGCCATACATTATGGCAACATAAGGTTGGAAAGATGGGACACTAATTGGGGAGGCTTTTGGGTATACCGAGTCTGACCCTTGATTTAATTAAACCAATTTAAAAGCAGCTCCTTGAATTAATTAAATGCACTTCGCATCGAGGCAGACCCCCGTTCCCCGGCTCCGGGTTCTCTCTTTCAACAAGGCGCCCGGCTTCTGGTCCATTGTTTCACACGAGACCGTGAAGGCTTGAAGAGAAAACTGATACAGCGTGGAATTTTAATTTTAATGCAAAGTAAAAGCAAGACTTTTTTTTAGATGACTATGCATGCTTGACTGAAAACTAAATAAAAAAAAAAATTCTGATTTTTTTTTTTTAAATCAGATTTTTTTGGTTTCTTTTCTAGTCTAGCTAGCTAAAAAAATTTTTTTTAAATTTATTTATGTCTATTTATGTCTGGATTTTTTTAATCTCATTTCACTCCAAAAAGAACCGAGGAAAAAAAAAAAATTATAATTTTAAATTATTTTTTGTGCAAAATTGCTGTCGTATAAAAAGGAAGAAAACACTTCATGTTCTGGTTTAGGAACAAAAATAGTCAACATCTTGACGGAAACAAAGAAGTAACTCAGCTTCATCACACCACACTGTTGTGTTTTATTCTTTACTTAAAAAAAATTTAAAATAGCAAACTAAAAATTCGTCTATCTAGCTAGCTAGCAGAAATGGATAAAATACACATTTTTTTATGTTTACAAAATAATTTTATCTTGTTTAATCAGGTAAAACTTAAAACTTACGGCAAGGAAGGAGCCAGTGTTACGGATTTTCTGATTTTCGGCGCAAAATTGCTAAACAAAGCAAAAAACATCTAATGTTCGATTATAGATAAACAGGTACAGTTTCATTCTGGATAAACTCAAATTCTAACAGTTTTGGACACTATAATAGTCAATATAAAATAAATAAAATTAAACAAAAATAAAAAAAAAATTCTCTCTGTTTTTTCCTAAAGAGATCTTTTTTATCCCCCACATTATTGAACCCTGAACTCCAGAGATCTTCCTCGGCCAGAGACGAAGCTCTTTGGTAATTACAAACATATCCATGGAAATCCAGACAGATATTTCCACATATCCCGTCTTCGCAGGAGCGGGAACATTCATCCCCAATCCAGGCTGCGAGTGAAGATGTTTTACATGATGTAGAGCGCAACACATAATGCACTGGAAATTAATTTTTCATGCTACTTTAAAAACACAGCCGATCGAAGCCGGCATATCGTACAGACAGGATTTGGAAATCGTCATTATTAAGGCACACAAGGATCACGACTGTGGGGAGAATATTCGACACAATATCCGGCGCTGCTTTCGTTTTGTTTGCGAGGACGCTCGCCCAGTCGCTCGTGCGATTTTTGCTGATCTGATCCAGCTGTCCTTGGATTGCTTTTAAGGATCAGGGAAATATTAAATGGCTAACTGGGACAGATATGAGCTGGTGGTGGAGGAAAGGGGAAATTTTATTTGACTTTTGTCCTTCATACACAAAAAAAAAGAAAAAGAAAAAAGTAAATGAACAACAACAAAAAAACCCAAATTAATTAAAAATAAAATAAAATAAATAAAATAAAATAAAATAAAATAAAATAAAATAAAATAAAATAAAATAAAATAAAATAAAATAAAATAAAATAAAATAAAATACAGTGTTTAGCCAGAAGGTGCTGATTAACAAGGATTCGGTTAATAAGAAAACAGATTTAAAAATACTTATTTAAACAATTAAAAAATTTTTTCTCAAGAACTTTTGTTTTTTTTGGAAGGAGTCTCCCATGTCAGCAAATACTGTTTTTTGTTTTATTGTTTTTTGTTTTGGTTCTTGTTTTGAATGACTGTAACATAGGCGAAGGCGGGACCTAGATAGTTTTCTAGCAACTTTAAATGGATAAAAAGTAAATAGATACAAAGAATGTTTATATAATTCCATAATAAAGAAAAAAACTGCAGTTTAGACTAATCCTGGAAATTCCACACCAAGTGCTTGATTATTTTCCTAGAGCATCACATCCCCAAATGTTTCATTCCTTCCAGAAAAGCATGAAATCTTCACATGTTAGGAAATTATTTCAGTCATCACAATTCAAGACAAATTCAGTATATGGTCTTGTTTGTATTGTATTTCTGACATTTTTTAAGCTCATAAATATTCAGACAGTTTTGTCTCATGAAATTTAACTAGAAATGGATAAAATGTACCGTATTTAAATATTTTTAATTATATATATTTTTACTCTACTGTAATCAAATGGAGCTGATTTATTTTTTTCACATCCTGTTTTATTCCTTACTTGATGTAACGTAAAGGTCTCTGCTCGGGCGTCTGGTCCCCGGCTGGCGGCTGGACGGCTCAGTGCCCTGTGCAGCAGTGGGTTGAGGTGTGTGACAGCACCCATGGCACTTTCACTGCTGACATTTTGTCATCTGTTAAATGCACACGGCTACTCAGGGGGCTAATGAGCAGCATTTTTAGTGATCAATAAATCATGTGTTATTGATTTTTTTTTTCCTCCCCCTAAGCTTGCTTCTGTTCTCTGAAAGTCAGACGCCTCCCAGGAAGACCAGAGCGAGGAGACCGGGAACAAATCAACACCAACACCAGCTGCTGACCAGTCGACAACGTCGTCCTGGAAATCAGCTGCTTAACAAAGCTTGAGTACAGTTACAAGATAAATAATTTAATTACAAAAAAATATATAAAAACTTAACAAGAGATGAAACAGAGATGAACAAAAAACAAAATAAAGAGTCGACTTTTTTACTTTATACTGATTCTTATGAATCCTTTCTTTAAATAATTTTGAATGAAGGCTCCGTTAAATCTTTACCGACTTAAACCTTTTATTCATTTCTCTCTCTCTCTCTCTCTCTCTCTCTCTCTCTCTCTCTCTCTTTATTTCTCTCTCTCTTTCTTGATTCCAGAATTTTTTTCTCCACCAACAACCTCTGAATCAAATGAGGAAGGAATCAACCGAAGACGTTTTCAGTAAGTGAATGTTTATTTATCGTTTATGGAAGGAGTCTTCAGTGTCAGTATTTTGTAAAAGAGATAAGAGAGAGGCTATAATGTAATTGGAGAAAATATGACGGAATTTAGTTAGCAGGAAAGGACATTTACACCTAACACTTAAGAATTAAATAAAGAAATAGTACATTACAATATATTTAATAATAATAATAATAATAATAATAATAATAATAATAATAATAATTTTGCTAATCTGTTTTTTTAATCATATTTTATTTTATTTTATTTTGATGATTTCTTGCTAACATGACAAGATGCATTTGTTTCCCATCAACTTTAAGCCATAGACAAAAAGTGAGGTAAAGGAATAATAATAAACTGGATAAAATAAATGACATCAGGAACTTCTTCCACAATATTAAGTGTAACTATAAATGGATAAAAGCTACAAAGACATATTTAAGTGTATAACAGAAATAAAACACTTCAAGATGCTGTTATCGAAAACTAACCAACTTCATTGTGACTTCATCTTGTTGATTATTTTTCCTGGATGAGCCAGAGTCTTAATCCTTACTTAAAACTGTTCCTTACTTATAAACAGAGACTTACAAACCCCTTCCTGTTCCAACATGACTGCACATCAGTGCACAAAGCAAGGTCCATAAAGACATGAATGAGCAAGTTTGCTTGACTGGCCTGTACAGAGTCCTGACCTCAACCACATAGAACACCTTTGGTATGAATTAGAACGGAGACTGGGAGCCAGGCCTTCTCATCCCACATCAGTGCCTGACCTCACAAATGCGTTTCTAGAGGAACGGTCAAAAATAAACACACTCCTAAACCTTGTGGAAAGCCTTCCCAGAAGAGTTAAAGCAAAGGGCGGGACAACTCCATATTACATTCATGTGCATGTAAAGAATATATATATACATACAGTATATATGTGCGTGTGTGTGTGTGTCTATAGAGAGAGAGAGAGAGAGAGAGCGAGAGAGAGAGAGAGATTGTTTTTTAGATTTTCTCATAAACTTCAAGTCAGAGAAAAAAACTTCACAAGCTTAGAAATATCTCAGATGATCAAATTCTTTACAACTTTGTGTTATTCTTTACAACTTTTAAACCACAATAATTTTATTTTCCTATCCCGTATATGAAAATCCTTAATACGGTGATAAAGAAAGAAAAAAAGGGGTTAGATACATAGATAGATGATGGCCTGTGTGCATCTGAGTTCACACACACACACACAAACACACACACACACACACACACACACACACTCTGTACATTGCTGAGCAGTGTGACATGTCATAGCTTAGCTGTGGCAGGGTTATTAAGACACCGTGGCAGGGGTAGACATCTGCTCCCGTGCTGATAGAGCTCCTCTGAAGTTATCTCCAGTCCCCATCGCTTTGAGAGATAGTCGCATGTGCCAGTCTGCAGCAGGAGAGGAAGTGCATACTAGCGCTGCACCCAGCACAGGGGCCCCGTGGCCATAACACACCGAGAGCGACAACTCCAACTCCAACACACACATCTACACACCGAGAGGGCAAACACAGATAGAGAGGGCCATACAGAGGGGAAAAGGGGACTGCAGGGTGTCTCACTGCTTATCAAATCAGTTACGTGCAACCATAACGCTCGCATCAGCCATGCGCTCGCAACCGTTTCAGCTTCTCTAACGAGGAGACGTTTTTTTTCCCGCACTTTGCTTTTTTGCTGAAACTTTGTCATGATAGTGAAGTGAAGCTTCTAATCAATATTCATCTCATGGAACCATGACATCAGAAGCAAACGTATCTTTTTATTATATAATACAATACGTGCTGTTTTACTGATAATAAATACTGATGTTAGAGAAAAATAAAACAAACTGGAGGCCTGGTTTTAAGCCCTGAATGCTGCAGTCAAAAAACTCTTAATGCTTCAGCATACCAAGACATTTTGGACAATTTCATGCTCTTTGTGGGAACAGTTTGGGGATGACCCCTTCCTGTTCCAACATGACTGTACACCAGTGACCAAAGCAAGGTCCATAAAGACATGGATGAGAGAGTTTGGTGTGGAGGAACTTGACTGGCCTGTACAGAGTCCTGACCTAAACCCCATAGAACACCTTTTGGATGAATTAGAGTGGAGACTGTGAGCCAGGTCAAAACTGGGACGTCTGCCTTTACATGCACATGAATGTAATATGGAGTTGTCCCGCCCTTTGCAGCTATAACAGCTTCAACTCTTCTGGGAAGGCTTTCCACAAGGTTGAGGAGTGTGTTTATGAGAATATTTGACCGTTCTTCTAGAAGCAAATTTGTGAGATCAGACACTGATGTTGGACGAGAAGGTCTGGCTCACAGTCTCCGCTCTAATTCATCCTAAAGGTGTTCTATAGTGTTGAGGTCAGGACTCTGTGCAGGCCAGTCAAGTTCCTCCACACCAAACTCACTCATCCATGTCTTTATGGACCTTGCTTTGTGCACTGGTGTACAGTCATGTTGGAACAGGGAGGGGCTTTGAAAATGTCTTGGTATGAAGCTGAAGCATTAAGAGTTCCTTTCACTGGAACTAAGGGGCCGAGCCCAACCCCTGAAAAACAACACCTGAACTCAATGATTTTGAGGGATGCCCCAATACTTTTGGCACTAAATTGTGTGCATACAAATATATATGATGTCTTACAGTCATACTCAGTCTTCTCTGAACTCTTTCTGCTCTGTCATTTTTGTCTGTATGGATTCTCTGAAGGAAAATCACTCTCTGGCTGAAGAGGGTTTAATCTGCTCGGGCCTCAGGCTACAGCGACCTGACCTACACTTTCCTTTGCAAACTGAAATAAAGTACAATTACAATTACAAGGCAGGTCACACAGCCCTGGTCATTTACTCCCCCAGTAGCTGACGGAGACGTGTTCTTGTAAAGCTTTTGTTAAATTAAAAACCAGGTACCACCCCTCTGTTTATTCCTTATTTATTTTTTTCCTTTATCCATAACTGAAATGTCAGGAACATTGTGTTTTACTATTACTTATTTTTAGTATTTTTAAAAAGTTTTTTTTATATTTGTTACTTGATCAGACTTTCACATGACACTTTAATGAAAATTTCATTTCATAGACTTATTTAGAAATTTTGGAAAATAGATGGTTTGATAAATATCAAAACAATAATTGCACTAGAGAGGTAGTAAGAAAAATGTCAGCATTTTATTATTACATAAATAAATAAATAAATAAATTCTCCCTTTATATTCTCTTTTCTGTCTATTTATTTATTTATTTATTTATTTAATAAAAATGCTGAGGTTTTTCTTACTACCTTTCAAGTCCAATTATTTTTTTTAAAATATTTCTTTATTATTTGATTTGCTATTTATTATTATTTATAGATGTATTATTTATTTATTTACTTACTTATTTATTTTTCTTACTTTCTTATTATGCATAGCTTTAATAGTGCATAATAATTGTAATGATATATATATATATATATATATATATATATATATATATATATATATATATATATATATATATATATATATATATATAGTTATAAAAAAAAAGTTATTAAAAAAAAAAGCTTTAAAAAAAATACATTTGTGTCATTAGTAAAATGATATATTTATGTGTATATTTCCATACCTCTGATATGATTATGTTCCTTTTCCTTTTCCTTTCTGAGATACTAAAAAAGACAAGAAGGAAAAAAAAGAAAAGAAAAGTGAAACAAAAACCCAAGAATCAAAGAATTTGTTCAATCAAAGCATGAATCATTAAGTTATACGAGTTAGGAGAACATCTGCATTTGTGCATCTGTACATGCACATAATGTCTCAAAGCATAAACATTTGAAAGATGTCTGATTCCATATGGAGACATTAATATGTTACATATGTCTTATTATTTATTTATAGAAACTGAATGAACAAACCGGTGGCCTGGTTTTAAGCTTCGAATGCTGCAGTAAACAAACAAAAAAAACATACATTCATTTTTTTCAATTATTATTTTTTATATATATATATTAATTTTAACTTTATTTTTTAATTTTAACATTTTTTTCAATTATTATATATATATATATATATATATATATATATATATATATATATATATATATATATATATATATATATATATTAATTTTAACTTTATTTATTTTATATATATATATATATATATATATATATATATATATATATATATATATATATATATATATAATACTTTTTCACAATGTTATTCATGCAGAGTATTTTTTTTGTTTTATGGAATTTTTTGTTTAATTTTTTTTTAATTAGTGTGTAAATATCTGCTAAGACTCAAGGTTTCAGAGTGGAACAAAAACTCTAGTCTTTTTTGATTATGTTGCATGCGTTAAATATCACACAGGACAAACTCTACAAACGTAAAACTACTTCCTCCATCGCATCCTTTGGCCTTCCTGTTCGGAAACAAAAGCGGGGGTTTGTCGAGTCGACCAGCATGCTCTAATCGTACGCAATTAACAGAGCTGAGAGGAGACGGAGCGATGCCCTTTCCTTTGGATGAAAAAATATAAAGGTTAAAGATTTATGAACAGATATAAATCAGATGACACCTGTGAGGCTCTAGGGGTGGCGAAGGCTTTGCCAGCTCCAGCCGGGCACTTGTGGGAGAAGTGGAGCTCTCCGCTGGCCGCTGCCTGCCATCCACCTTCCTGTCCTGCCGAGTTCCCCCTAATTATCCTCATAAATGTATATGTGCAGCCGCAGGAGATCTCACGGGATTACACACTGTGTGTTCAGCAAATTGGCGAGAAGACTGCTGGTCAGAGGAGACTGAAATCCGGCCGCGTAAATGATCTCTCACCTCAACACACACACACACACACACACTAAAGTGTAGTGTTGGCTATACAAACACAGACCCTGACCTTAATTACCTACCGAATCTCCAGAACTAAACATTATACAGCCATTTGTTGTCCAATATCTTCTCAAAAAAAGATTCATTTCAGAAGTTCTTCTGGTGTCCCTCAGGGTTCTATCTACAGTCCTAGAATCTTTGCAGACAAAGGAACTTTTGGAGGACACCTTTTAGGAAGAAAAATGTTTAAAAACACATCTTAGCCGAAGGATCTTTCAGAAACCCTGTGGAAGAAGTCTGTTCAGTCATTTTCCATTACATCACATTATCGTTTCCATAGCAACAGCTCATTCACAGCGCATGGTACATAAACTAAGCCTGATATTAAAGCGAGTAAAAAAAAATTTACTACTTGGAAAAGGTTTCAGTCATTTATTCATTTATTTGTTTATTTATTTGTTTATTTATTTATTTCTGGAAGGAGTCTCCAGTCCAGTGTCATGGGAACACAAGTTTTCCTTTACTTCGGAACAGAGGAGTTCGGAAAGCTGTGTTTTATTTATTTATTTATTTATTCATGTATTTATTTTTGTAATTAAATTCCAGAAAGGGAAAAGAGAAAAAAGACGCTGCTGAAGGAAGGACTGTGTAGCCATAGCTGCTGTAATGTAAGCGAGAACAGGAAATAATCATATGCATTGCTTTGAATGTAACTAAAAATGGATAAAAAGTACTTGTCATACTTTTAGGGGGAAATAAAATTCAGTAAGATGATTCAGTTTCGGAATACAGGAAATGATATAAATTTATAAATAAACTGTTTTTTTTTTTCTAGAAAAAAATTATTCTTTTGTCCTTCACATGTGCCTGGATTGGATATACAGGCATTACAAATTTTATCTGTATTGAAAAAGTGCTTTATTTAACATCTGTTCACATTAAAAAATAAATAAATAAATAAATAAATAAATAAATAAATAAATAAATAAATAAATGTAATTTATTTTAATTGAAAAAAAAATGTTCAGGAATAAAAATCCTTCGTGTCAGACACTGAGAAGTTCTGACCCATGTTCCGTGATCGATCTGATCCATTTCACGTCGATCCGTCTGCAGCTGAACTTCCCCCCATTACATGCCCCTGTAGTCCGTGTTCTGCTGTTCAATTTAAAAAGTTCAGCCGAGGGAACAAGCTGGCAATAATTTCGGAAACGGCGCCAAAGAGATAGTTCCCGATTAAAACGCGCGACTCTCATCTCGCGCAGAAGAACGGCTGAATGGATATCAGTTAATAAGTCATATTTAGTCGTTTTGCTTGGATACAGGCAGGCGGAAGTTTCATAATGAAGTTCTTTAACTTTTAATTGGATATGAAAATGAAGATCCTTCTCAAGTTTCACCAGAGGGAACATAAAAAAAAGTATATATAGATATATATATATATATATATATATAACTATTTATATAGAATATATATATATATATATATATATATACATATATATATATATATATATATATATATATATATATATATATATATATAGTATATATCATTTACAGCTGTGATTAATTGTAAATAAAAATACTTAATAATTTTTTTCTAATGAATCTGGATGCACATACAGTATGTTTTACTTTACACCACATCGCTGTAGAATTCTTGATTCTGATTGGTCAGAAGATGTTGATTCATTCTCTATAGCAGCGGCTCGACCTTATAGATACGTGTCCATGTCCGTCATTGAACATCTTTGTCATGTCTCACTTCACAGTGGTGGTTAATATGAAGCTCATGTGATAGTGGACACTCAGGATTTTAAGCATTTGTACTGTTTCAAAACTATTTCTGTCTTTCCCCAGTCCCTAGGGGTTAATATATTCATAGAAAAGTTCCAACAAAACAAAAACAGTTATTTTTTTCAAAGTAACTGCTGATATCCAACCCATTTCTGCTCTCTGAGACGCTCCAAGGGCTTCGTCATCTAAAAAGCAGCTCAGATTTGATCTTCAACCAGTAAAATTTTGTGTAAGGTTCTCCAACACATGTCTAAAACACACCGACTCGCTTTCTATCAGACGAGTGGCGATAAAATAATTCGTTTGTTTGTACTGATTGTAACTGGTGTAATGGAACACCTCTGTGTACAGGGAGATATAATTTTGTATTATAAATAATAATAAACAGCGCAGGTTTATATAGTCGCGCATGCTCGTACTCAGCCCCCCGGTGCCTGTGAGAGTCTGAGAAATCGAGTGTATTCGTGTATAGGTATTTGTTTATCTTATACATTATTTACTTTGTGTTAACAATTATGGGTAAACGAGCCCCTTAAACGATACGGCTGGCCATAAGGAGAAGAAAGAAGGTCGTCTGAGTAAATAAGCACTACATCCTGCTTTAACTGCTGCCGGGTCCCTTTGTGGTGATTAGCCTAATCCCATGGGGCAAGTGAGTTAGCAGAAGCAAAAGCTCTCTAATGAGCTGAGCTCTCGCGCCCTGCTTTGGCGTCTCCATCCACTCACACACACACACACTCTCTCTCTTTCTCAGTGTCCCTACAGAAGCCAGTGGCAGAGCGAGAATCCCAGGAGGACTCTGTGCTGCACCTGTTCTCACCGTAATCAGTGCATTTCTGTAGTCCGTGTCCAGGTGTAGCCAAGCGTCCAAAGATCAGGGGTATTCCCGTCTGCTGGGGCTCCGTGGTCTTGTTTTTCTCTTTTTCTTTCCCACTCCTCCCCACTCCACATCCACTTCCTGCTTCCTTTCAGAACAAATACAATACGAGAAAAATGTTAGGTCACAACTGTCCGTCTACAGAATATAGAAATAATTCTACTTATTGCTGTTAGTGAATTGTCATAAAAAAAAAGGCTTCACGATCTGTATCTTATTGTATCTCATTTTATCTTATCTAATCTTATCTCATATGATCTCATCTCGTCTTATTTCATTTTATCTCATTTTCTCATTGCATCTCATTGTATCTCATCTAATCTTATCTTATCTCATATTATCTCATCTCATCTCTTTTTCTCATCTTATCTCATCTTATCTCTAATCTCATCAGGTGACTTTTACTCTTCTTTCCTTTCAATCATTCTGAATCCCAATAATCCTATTTTCCTTAAAAAAAAAAAAAAAAGAAATCCGGAAAAAGTAATTCCAGTCATCCAACATGGCCGCCTCCTTAACATTTCAGCGCTCACCTACATTTTATCCGTATTAATCAATGATGATGAGTGATAACGTGTCCGAAATCACACGTGTGTGTGAAACAATGGAAAATAAGTGGACATGGTTCGAGAGATCGTCCGGAAAAAATATCATGTGATTATGTGTTACGATGTGAAATAAAAGGCACATTTCTTCATGATGTGAAAAATTCAAAATAAATAAATAAATAATTAAATAAAATTATTAAAGTAAAATGTGAAAGATGGAAAAAGGTGGATTTTTTTTAAATGGAGTGCAAAAAATATATAGACAATTTTTTTAAAAAGAAGAAAAATAGAGAGAAAATAGACTTTTTTCATATTATTTATTTATTTATTTATTTATTTATTTTACATTGTATAGATATATAGTAATTATATCATTACAATATTGTGGACTTTTAAATCTATGCCAAAGACAGTGAGAATAAATAAATGAATGAATGAATGAATAAATGAATGAATGAATGAATGAATGAATGAATGAATGAATGAATGAATTCATTCATTCATTCATTCATTCATTAAGAAATAATAATTTGACTACATTTAGGGTTGTTGTACAAATCTAAACCAAATATTGTGTCATAATTAGTCATAATTCTAAATCCAGAGGAAATTACGCAATAAATAAACAGGTTCAGCAGCCTATCTGGATTTTGCTTTGATTCGTATCTAAGTGATTCTGACTGAATCAAATACAAATATTTAGTGAGTTTATCTTTGTACAGCTGCTCATATGACCAGCAGTGGATATATTGTGATACGTATCGTGTGTGTGTGTGTGTGTGTGTGTACACAGACATATAATGACTGTTTACCTCCTCAGTCTCTCATCACTGATACCTTCATTGTCCTGATGTGATGTGAATCAGATAGACAGAGACGTGCAAGAAGAACAGACAGATGGAGGGAGTCAGTGATGATGAGGACCTCCATGGCAGCTAAACAACCCCCCTGCTGCACAATTCCCTCTTCAGTGGTTCACAAAAGCTCTGGTACACGCACATGCACACACACGCACTGCGTCTCGTGGGGAAGAAGTCCGGCGAGGCGTCGCGTGGACCGGCGAGCGTTCTGGGACCCGAGCGTTTATACAGATGATTATATAGATTGCAGGTGTGGGGCAAATAAACAAAAGGCAGCACCGTCTCTGGAGGGCAGAAACACTCGATGGCCTGATGTCCTGCTCATGCTGATTTTCATCACCACTGTAGTTTTAGGTTTTTCTTTCTTTTCTTTCTTTTTTTTTTTTTTTTTTGAGGCTTCATTCAATATTTTGGATTATTCCAGTTTCCTTTTGTTGTAATCCGTAGAATTTGTAATGATCATTTTATCACAAATAAATAAATAAAATGCAAGAAAAACTTGTACTTTAAACAAGTACAAGAAAAAGGTGTCAATCAAATAATATCATTCCATCATAAAATATTACTGTATTTTAATATAGTAATTTATTATGATTAATATTATATTAGTTACAAATTAAAAATTAAAAGTATATTTTATTTATTAATTTTCACTGGTCGCTGATTTGGACTGAAATCTGATTTTTTATTTTTTTTTTGCTTCTTTTTAATGTAAATTAATTTTTCAGCGTAATCTTTTGCTCTTTTAGAAATCCTACTTGATGTTAAAATGACCAATAATTCTTATTCTAAACTTTTTCCTCAGTTTGTGCATAAAAGTTTTCAGAATCCACGTTAACCCCATTAATAAAGCTTTTTCTCCTCCATGATAGAACTCTGAGGCCTCCTGCATTGATTCAGATCATTCATCATATTATATTGTAAGAATTGTGTAACTGACTGTCTCACTACTCTGAGCTTGCACAACATCTGGATACTTGTAATATATGGAGCTTGTTAATATAAAACTATTAACTAACTAAATTTAATTTTCCAAAATCAGTTTCATAGGCCTGCGAGAGGTAAATCCTGTAAAAGGGCAAGCGCTGTCTGTCCGTCACGGCTCAGCGTAAACAGGGCAGCATGGTGCAATAATCCAGGGAAGTGCTCCCATCGCTCCCTGCATCCTGCCCTTGTTTTTCGCCCTTGCCGGCCAGCGGGGGGGTTGTTTAGAGCAGGCCGTGTGACCCGGCCGCCTGGGGACGGCCCTGCGAGGGCTTCCTGGGCCACAGGTGAGGCCGTGCTCCAATCTGCACCTTCACCCAGCGGGCCAATCAAGCCTGGAGCTCACGTAGCAACCTGCAGGCGAGGAAGGGCCCCATGCACACCTCCTGTCCTTCTGAAAGCCCAGAGGAGCTCGCCACTACCACTTTTAATTACCTCTGTGTTCTTCATTAATTCATGGGCATCTTAATGCCCTGCAGGCCTCAGATACAGGGTGTGTGTTTGTGTGAGTGTGTAAGAGAGAGAGAGAGAGAGAGAGAGAGACCAAGGCTTCCAAAACAGAACAATGTAAGCAACAGTGGCACAAAGATCTCCACTGGGACTCCAGGGGCTATTTTTGTTAAAGCTCTCGTAATCAGCACCATATTGCAAGGCAAGACTCCGGGGTCAGTTATCAGGGGCCAGAAATTGGTCGTCCCTGAGCAGGGGGCTGGAAAACGAGTCCCTCAGGTCCAGGCGTATGGTCAGATTC